>NC_090334.1:3596575-3735626 GCF_035084215.1 Heptranchias perlo | reverse complement strand
TTTCAAACAGATCACAGCTGATCTGTACCTCAACTCCATTTACCCATCTTTGTTCTATATCCCTTGATACCCGTACCTAAAAAATCTACTGACCTCAGTCTTGAAAGCTCCAATTGTCCCCCAGTATTCACGGCCTTTTTGGGGGTAATGAATGTGTGAAATTCCTCTGTTTCCTATTTTAAATGAAGTTGTTAACCCATTCGTAATAAGATAAAGACATTTTATTTTTGAGAGTGTGATTCCAATGTATGAGACTGTGACTGTAGATCAGCCCCTGCTCACTGTTAGTTTGTGGGGGGTCGTTTTTCCCAAAAAGTTGCTCAGCTATTAAGTTGGGGCGTCGTGCAGGAGGGTGAATTCTCCACAACACACAAACATTGACTGAACGAGGCCAATGTGAAGCCCACTGGCATCAGTCGGAGTTTGAATCGAGTGGCAACTGAGCTTTCCGTCACTGTCACTCAAGCTCCAGTCTTATCCCTCGTAGTCTCTCAACTTCAAAGGCCTTTGTCTCCCGACACTCTGCCTCATGTATTTCCCGTTCTGTCATCTCAATCATTCATTTCTTTTCTTCTGTGTGTTTTCTTTTCTCGAAGTCGTTTCTCTTTGCTGGAGTTTGACTTCCCATCGTGTGATGGCGCCCCATTCCTTCACAAAGGAGATAGGCCCCACGTGGAAACCATCAAACTCCAAGCTAATGCTCTTCAGTGGGCAAAGACTGCCAACACTGGTATTCTGGGCCCCAAGGTTTAGTTGGTCACAGTAACATTTAGTTGGTCACATAACCTAGACTTTGTCAAAACGAGGGGTAGAAGGAAACAAAATGCAAAAGGACGACTGAAGAGCCAACCAGGATGAGCTTCGTCTGCTGGCCCAGTTGGTAAGCACAGTCTCCAGTACAGAACATGGACCAGCAAGATCCTACATTCAACCCATGGCCTGTGCCGGTTAGTGACCTCATCCAATGTAGAGGGGGAGGTGCTACAATGGATCCCAATGCTGCTGGTTGGGGAAGGAGGAGGAGTAAATCTCAGCCAAGGTTCCCACTCCTGATCACTCTCCAGTAACCCCGTGTGTGTGTTTGTCGGTCTCTCTGACATCGGGTGAGAACATTGGGTCACTCCCCGCTGACATTCGAGCGTCTGGGCTATTTCATGAATAATGCCCACTGGAGCAAGGTGTCAGAGACTAGGCCCGTCTCAGGAAGGAACCAACGTCTTCAGAAGAGGAGGGGAGAACATTTGGGAATGGGGAGGGGGTGAGGAAGGGTCAACCAATAACCAGGGCTTCCTCACTACTGATTTCCAAAGGTTTTGGGTTTTGGCCAAAGACTCCCAATGGTCTGCCCAGTGAAGGTGTCTACAGGCAGTTATCTCCTCCTCCTGGGCTGAGAACGATAGTTGTGGATTGTAGTTGGGGGAGTGGGGAGGGAGGGTCCTTCCCCGAGCCTCCGACAATGAATGGACTCACCTTACAGACACCTGCTATGCAGATGTTCCGGTTTCCGGGTTCACACAGAGTCCCGTCCTTAACTGCTTCTTTATGCCGATAGTAAAAGTTTTCACCTTGGGGAATGCAGTTCAGTTCACACTTATTCGAAGCTGTGGGGTGATCGAGATCCTTGTTAGTTCTCAGTCGCCTTGTGATTATTATTTTATGACTTTACCCTCCCTAAATAGCCCCTCCTTAAAAAGGCCATTTGACCAATCCATCCCTTCATCAAATCCGCTGGTCCAATTAGTCCACTGAAGGACAAGGACACAAACTATTCGTTTTCATAGAATCATACAGCACAGGAGGAGGCCATTTGGCCCATCGTGCCTGTGCTGGCTCTTTGAAAGAGCTATCCAATTCGTCCCATTCCCTATTCTTTCTCCAAAGCCCAGCAAATTTTTCCCCTTCAAGTATTTATCCAATTCCCTTTTGAAAGTTATTATTGAATCTGCTTCCACCGCCCTTTCAGGCAGTGTATTCCAGATCATCACAACTCACTGTGTAAAAACAATATTTCCTCGTCTCCCCTCTGGTTATTTAGCCAATTACCTTAAATCTGTGTCCTCTGGTTACCGACCCTCCCACCACTGGAAACAGTTTCTCCTTATTTACTCCATCAAAATCCCTCATAATTTTGAACATCTCGATTAAATCTCCCCTTAACGCAAGATGGACAAGATTAACGGACATAATCCCGCCCAGATTACTTGGTGGGAAGAAAATGAATCAGGGACTGATGACGGAACCTTCGAAGTTTATTTAAAGACAGAAAGAAAGAACTTGCATTTATTTAGCACCTTTTACCATCTCAGGACGTCCCAAAGCGATGTACAGCCAATGAATTATTTTTGACGTGCAGTCACTGTTGCAATGTAGGAAACGCAGCAGCCAATTTGCGCACAGCAAGATCCCACAAACAGCAATGTGATAATGACCAGGTAATCTGTTTAGGAGTTTGTTGAGGGATAAATATTGGCCAGGACACCGGGGAGAACTCCCCTGCTCTTCTTCGAAATAGTGTCACGGGATCTTTTACATCCCCTGAGGGCAGACAGGATATCACTTTAAACTTCCATGCAAGAAAGCACATCACTGTGAGTGGATTGATCCATTCCAAGTTTTATATCCAACACTACCCTTGTCTGAACAAGGGTGAAGGGGCCTGTCTGAGGGCCGAGGTGAGATTTGAGGAGGAAGTGCAGACATTGATCAGTAGAGGCAGTGTCGTGAGAACCATTTTAATATTTAACCTGTTTCAAACACATTTCTTGAGGCCCGTTTACCTCCGTAATAGGGCAGCCATTTGTATCTCTTCCCCTGGAATTCAGTTCCATCGAACGTGGAGCACTGCTCTTCTCGGAAATCCCTCGAACCCTCGGGACAGTCCTGTCACAATAACCAAACCAGCACACTTCATTTATAATACACGGCGAGGAATAAATGGCACTGTTGCAGGAGGGTAAAGGGAGGGGCAGGGGTGGGAGGGAGGGGGAGGGGGAGGGTGGGCCAGGGAGGGAGGGGGAGGGGGAGGGGCAGGGGTGGGAGGAGGGGGAGGGGGAGGGGTGGGCAGGGGAGGGAGGGAGGGAGGGGTAAAGGGAGGGGCAGGGGGTGGGAGGGAGGGGGAGGAGGAGGGGGAGGGGTGGGAGGGAGGGGGAGGAGGGAGGGGGAGGGGGTGGGGTGGGCCAGGGGAGGGAGGGAGGGGAGGGGGAGGGGCAGGGGTGGGCCAGGGGAGGGAGGGAGGGGGAGGGGTGGGCCGTGGGAGGGAGGGAGGGGGAGGGGAGGGGTGGGCCAGGGGAGGGAGGGAGGGGGAGGGGTGGGCCGTGGGAGGGAGGGAGGGGGAGGGGGAGCGGTGGGCCGTGGGAGGGAGGGAGGGGGAGGGGGAGGGGTGGGCCCTGGGAGGGAATGGACGGAGAAGGGGGGGTGAGAGGGAGGAGGGCTGGGGGAGGGGAGGGATGTGGTGGGGGAGGGGAAGGGGTGGGGGGTAAGAGGGAGGAGGAGGGGAGCGGGAAGGAATGGTGGGAAGGGGGTGGGTGTGTGTGGGGGCCTGCAGTTTCCCCCGCTGGGTGACAGACGGTCAGTAAAGGCCTTCGAGGTAAGTTCTTATTTAACTTTCCTCCGGGCCCCACATGTTTCGGACGCCACCCTCCCCAGACTCCCCTCCCCCAGACTCCCCCTCCCCAGACTCCCCCTCCCCAGACTCCCCCTCCCCAGACTCCCCCTCCCCAGACTCCCCCTCCCCCAGAATCCCCTCTTCCCCGTACTCTCCCTCCCACGCTCCCCCCCTCAGACTCCCCCCCTCACCCCGACTCCTCCCTCGCCGCGACTCCCCCTCTCCGTGCTCCCCCCCTCCCCTCCCCCGGAATTCCACCTCCTTAGTCTCCCCCCCCCGACTCCCCTCCCCACGCTCCCCCACTCCCTCCCCCAAACTCCCCCCTCTCTCCCAGATTCCTCCCTTCCTCGGACTCCTCCCTCCCCACTCTCCCCCTCCCCGTTCTCCCCCTCCCTCCCCCAGATTTCCCCCTCCCCCCAGACTCCCCCTCCTCACGCTCCCCCCCTCCCTCCCCCAGACTCCCCCCTCTCCCCCGACTCCTCCTCCCCCGGACTCCCCTTCCTCATTCTCCCCCCTCCCTCCTCTCCCCAGACTCCCCCTCCTCTGGTCTTCCCCGTCCTTAGTCTCCCCCTCCCCCGGACTCCCCCTCCCAGCGCTCCCACCCTCCTCCCTCCCTCCCTCCCCCAGATCCCCCCTCTCCCCAGACTCCCCCTCCTCTGGACTTCCCCTCCTTAGTCTCACCCTCCCTCGCATTCCCCCCTCCCGGTCCCCCCAGACTCCCCCTCCCCGATCTCCCCCAATCTCCCCCCCTCCCCAGGGCAGTTTAGGGCCTAAGCAGCTGAAAGGTTATGAAGGTCCCCCACTCTCCCCAATACCGGTGTTTTTAGTCTCCATCCTCCTGTTACCATTTCACTCTCTTCCCTCCACACTGCCTTCTAATTGGATAAGGATCTCTCTTTTAATTCACACCAACCCATCCTCCACCATCAGCACAGCCGACCTATCTCAGGCAGACCTCTCGAGCAAAGCTTTCCAGTACAGTAAAGACCTGGAGTAACTGACTGTGACAATGGTCCTGAGCCCCGTGTAAAACCGATACAGATCACAAAGGCCGAGAGTGAATGGAATACGGTCTAAAATGTGTCCAAGAAATGAATATAGCAAAGCCCTTTAGAAGCAGCATTGATATCCGAATCCCTCTTTAAAGTCTCCCCTCCTTTCCTCTCCTGGGAGTGATGTCTCCTGGTGGGATATTGCTCAAAGAGAGATCGCACCCAAAAAAAGGCCACTCTTGCTTTGGGCGCCTAGATGGTGTCACTGGGCTATTCCAGCATGGGGACCTTCACAGCCAAATCCCGTCCTGTTCTCATCCCACATCCATGTCCCAACTGACCTTCTTCAGTCGCAATCAGACATCCCACACGTACATGATGGACGTGCTCTCCAAAATGGGGTTTGGGGAGGGAATCCGCAATCGGATCCAACTGCTCTACACAAACATCAGTAGCGCAGTTTCAATCAACGGGTGGGAATCAGAAAGCTTCCCGATCAAATCTGGAGTCAGGCAGGGCTGTCCTCTCTCCTCCGTCTTGTTCGTGTGCTGCATCGAACCCTTTGCCGAGTCCATCAGGAGGGATGCGGGCATAAGAGGGATGACGATCCCAGGCAGCGGAGGCACTCAGGTCAAGGCCTCCCTGTACATGGATGACGTCGCCGTCTTTTGCTCGGATCAGCTCTCGGTCCGCAGATTGATGAGCATCTGCGACCAGTTCGAACTGGCCTCGGGGGCCAGGGTAAATCGCAGCAAGAGCGAGGCCATGTTCTTTGGGAACTGGACCGACCGATCCTTTGTCCCCTTCACCGTCAGGTCGGATTACCTGAAGGTGCTGGGGATCTGGTTCGGGGGGGCCGGGGCATGCACCAAAAACTGGGAGGAGCGTATCTCCAAGGTTAAGCAGAAACTGGGACTGTGGGATCGACGATCTCTCTCGATCGTGGGCAAGAACCTGGTCATCAGGTGCGAGGTGCTCTCGGTATTGCTGTACGTGGCGCAGGTCTGGCCCATACCTCGCTCCTGCGCCGCGACAGTCACCCGAGCCATCTTCCACTTTGTCTGGAGATCAAAAATGGACCGTGTCCGCAGGGTCACGATGTACAAATCTCCAGAGAAAGGGGGGAAAGGCGTGCCCAACGTGGCCCTCATCCTGATGGCCACCTTTGTGTGCGGCTGCATCAAGCTGTGCATAGACCCTCAGTACGCAAACACAAAGTGTCACTACGTGCTGAGGTTCTACCTGTCCCCGGTGTTGAGAAGGATGGGCCTGGCCACGCTGCCACGGAACGCTCCGTCCAGTTGGACCGTTCCGCCCCACCTGTCCTGCGTGGAAAGGTTTGTGCAGGAAAACACCTTTGACCACAAGGCGATCAGCAAGTGGTCCGCACGTAACGTCCTCGAGACCCTGCGGGAAAAGGAGATGGTGGATCCTGTCGGTTGGTTCCCCGAGCAGACTGTCAATGTCATTTGGCAGAACGCCTCATCGCCAGAGCTCTCAAACAAGCACCAAGACATAGCTTGGCTGGTGGTGAGAAGGGCCCTTCCAGTCAGATCCTTCATGCACTCCCGGGCTCTCAGCGCCACCGTGCGCTGTCCCAGAGGAGGCTGCGGTGGAGACGAGACCGTCACCCATCTCCTTATGGAGTGTGCCTTTGCAAAGAAGGTCTGGAGAGAGATGCAGTGGTATCTGTCCAGGTTCGTCCCGAGCAGTTCCGTAACACAGGATTCTGTGCTCTACGAGCTGTTCCCGGGGACGCACACCGAGACGGACATCAACTGCTGCTGGAAGACCATCAACTCGGTGAAAGATGCCCTTTGGTCTGCCCGAAACCTGCTGGTCTTCCAGTGCAAGGAGCTGTCCTCGACCGAGTGTTGCAGACTGGCACATTCCAAGGTCCAGGACAACGTGCTGAGGGACGCACTGAGGATGGGTGCGGCCGCCGCAAAGGCTCTGTGGGGAAAGGCAACCGTTTAGAGCCTTCCTGCCATTGTATACCGAGGGGCTGCAATCAGGGAAAAAAACCCACGGGCAGAATGTAAAATTTGAATTGATGTAATGTAACTGTAATGAATCTGTAATGCACCTGTAAAGAAGCTGTAACGTACCTGTTATCAATAATCTGTATTGAGTATAATACAATGAGGCCCCCGAGAGTGTCATGAACTGTAATTATGTACAATGTGTTCACTGAACTGTACTTGATTTAACCTGCAAATTGTATAATCTGTATTGTGTCTGTTTGGAATGTGATATAACAACTGTATTGTATGTATTGCTGCAAATTTTATGAATAAAGTATTTTTTTAAAAAAGTCGCAATCAGAAGCAGGAAATCTTCCTCCCTCCTCCAATCCTCCCTAGCTCAGGAGGCACTGCGGTTAATTGTAGCCTCACTATGGACACCTGAGATCAGATACCTCCACACAGATTACCAGATCAACCTGGGACCTTGCTGACTCCTGGGCTACCCAATGTACCAACAGATCTATGAGGGAGCCCCTTTTCATGACAGCCTCCACCCCAATGTGTACAAGGAGCATCTCACTGTACCTGAATGTTGCACGAACGGTAGTTTCTGAAAGGTCCAATGCAGCTGCTTCCACCATCTCGCCTGGATTAAAAATAAAAAATAAAAAAAACACATGAGTTTTGAGGAAGGACTTAGGATTTGACACTGAAATTCATATAAAATCTAAACTAAACAATCAGTGGTGAGGGGAGCAGGCCCAACACAGTATCCCCTCAATTAGAACTACACCACTGGGAATAAATACAAAAAGACATGTACAGAAGTAGGAAGGTGTTAATTGTACAGAGCTCTGGTGAAACCCCATCTGGAGATACTGTGTTCAGTTCTGGGCACCGCACCTCAGGAAGGATAGATTGGCCTTGGAGGGGGAGCAGCGCAGATTCACCAGAATGATAGCGGGACTAAAAGGGTTAAATTATGAGGGCAGGTTGCATAGACTAGGCTTGTATTCCCTCGAGTACAGAAGATTAAGGGGTGATCTAATCGAGGTGTTTAAGATAATTAAAGGATTTGATAGGGTAGATAGAGAGAAACTATTTCCAGCAGTCAGTGAGGTGAGGATTGGGCTGAACTCGTTCAATGTGAGCAACTCACTCCTCCCAGCTCCACACTCAGGGTGAGTATGGGGGCAGCATTGCTGCCGTGTACAGCACAGTGTGCAGTGTGAGATCAGCACTGTGGCCAGATCAGTACCAGAGACAGATCAGAACGCGGCGAGTTCAGTATACGGCGAGTTCGATACGCGGCGAGTTCGATATGCGGCGAGTTCGATACGCGGCGAGTTCGATACGCGGCGAGTTCAGTACACGGCGAGTTCAGTACATGGAGAGATGAGTACACGGCGAGTTCAGTACATGGAGAGATGAGTACACGGCGAGTTCAGTACGCGGCGAGATGAGTACACGGCGAGTTCAGTACACGGCGAGTTCAGTACGTGGAGAGATGAGTACACGGAGAGTTCAGTACGTGGAGAGATGAGTACACGGCGAGTTCAGTATATGGAGAGATGAGTACACGGCGAGTTCAGTACGTGGAGAGATGAGTACACGGCGAGTTCAGTATATGGAGAGATGAGTACACGGCGAGTTCAGTACGTGGAGAGATGAGTACACGGCGAGTTCAGTACACGGCGAGTTCAGTATATGGAGAGATGAGTACACGGCGAGTTCAGTATATGGAGAGATGAGTACACGGCGAGTTCAGTACGTGGAGAGATGAGTACACGGCGAGTTCAGTACACGGCGAGTTCAGTATATGGAGAGATGAGTACACGGCGAGTTCAGTATATGGAGAGATGAGTACGCGGCGAGTTCAGTACGCGGCGAGTTCAGTATATGGAGAGATGAGTACGCGGCGAGTTCAGTACGCGGCGAGTTCAGTATATGGAGAGATGAGTACGCGGCGAGTTCAGTACGCAGCGAGTTCAGTACGCGGCGAGTTCAGTACATGGAGAGATGAGTACACGGAGAGATGAGTACACGGCGAGTTCAGTGCATGGAGAGATGAGTACGCGGCGAGTTCAGTATATGGAGAGATGAGTACACGGCGAGTTCAGTATATGGAGAGATGAGTACACGGCGAGTTCAGTATATGGAGAGATGAGTACGCGGCGAGTTCAGTATATGGAGAGATGAGTACACGGCGAGTTCAGTATATGGAGAGATGAGTACACGGCGAGTTCAGTACATGGAGAGATGAGTACGCGGCGAGTTCAGTATATGGAGAGATGAGTACACGGCGAGTTCAGTATAAGGAGAGATGAGTACACGGTGAGTTCAGTATATGGAGAGATGAGTACGCGGCGAGTTCAGTACATGGAGAGATGAGGACACGGCGAGTTCAGTATATGGAGAGATGAGTACACGGCGAGTTCGATACGCGGCGAGTTCAGTATATGGAGAGATGAGTACACAGCGAGTTCAGTATATGGAGAGATGAGTACACGGCGAGTTCGATACGCGGCGAGTTCAGTACATGGAGAGATGAGTACACGGCGAGTTCAGTATATGGAGAGATGAGTACACGGCGAGTTCAGTATATGGAGAGATGAGTACACAGCGAGTTCAGTACATGGAGAGATGAGTACACAGCGAGTTCAGTACGTGGAGAGATGAGTACACGGCGAATTCAGTACGTGGAGAGATGAGTACACGGCGAATTCAGTACGTGGAGAGATGAGTACACGGCGAGTTCAGTACGCGGCGAGTTCAGTACATGGAGAGATGAGTACACGGCGAGTTCAGTACGTGGAGAGATGAATACACGGCGAGTTCAGTACGTGGAGAGATGAGTACACGGCGAGTTCAGTACATGGAGAGATGAGTACACGGCGAGTTCAGTACGTGGAGAGATGAGTACACGGCGAATTCAGTACGTGGAGAGATGAGTACACGGCGAGTTCAGTATATGGAGAGATGAGTACACGGCGAGTTCAGTACATGGAGAGATGAGTACACAGCGAGTTCAGTACATGGAGAGATGAGTACACGGCGAGTTCAGTACGTGGAGAGATGAGTACACGGCGAGTTCAGTACATGGAGAGATGAGTACACGGCGAGTTCAGTACGTGGAGAGATGAGTACACGGCGAGTTCAGTACATGGAGAGATGAGTACACGGTGAGTTCAGTACATGGAGAGATGAGTACACGGCGAGTTCAGTATATGGAGAGATGAGTACACGGCGAGTTCAGTATATGGAGAGATGAGGACACGGCGAGTTGAGTACGCGGTGAGTTCAGCACATGAAGTGATCAATAAGCAGTGAGTTCAGTACACAGTGAGTTTATACACGGTGAGTTCAGTACACAGTGAGTTTATACGCAGTGAGTTCAGTACACAGTGAGTTTATACGCGGTGAGTTCAGTACACAGTGAGTTTATACACGGTGAGTTCAGTACACAGTGAGTTTATACACGGTGAGTTCAGTACACAGTGAGTTTATACGCGGTGAGTTCAGTACACAGTGAGTTTATACGCAGTGAGTTCAGTACACAGTGAGTTTATACGCGGTGAGTTCAGTACACAGTGAGTTTATACGCAGTGAGTTCAGTGCACAGTTAGTTTATACGCGGTGAGTTCAGTACACAGTGAGTTTATACGCGGTGAGTTCAGTACACAGTGAGTTTATACGCAGTGAGTTCAGTAAACAGTGAGTTTATACACGGTGAGTTCAGTACACAGTGAGTTTATACACGGTGAGTTCAGTACACAGTGAGTTTATACGCGGTGAGTTCAGTACACAGTGAGTTTATACACGGTGAGTTCAGTACACAGTGAGTTTATACGCGGTGAGTTCAGTGCACAGTGAGTTTATACACGGTGAGTTCAGTACACAGTGAGTTTATACACGGTGAGTTCAGTACACAGTGAGTTTATACGCGGTGAGTTCAGTACACAGTGAGTTTATACGCGGTGAGTTCAGTACACAGTGACTTGATACGCGGTGAGTTCAGTACACAGTGAGTTTATACACGGTGAGTTCAGTACACACTGAGTTTATACGCGGTGAGTTCAGTACACAGTGAGTTTATACGCGGTGAGTTCAGTACACTGTGAGTTTATACGCGGTGAGTTCAGTGCACAGTGAGTTTATACGCGGTGAGTTCAGTACACAGTGAGTTTATACACGGTGAGTTCAGTACACAGTGAGTTTATACACGGTGAGTTCAGTACACAGTGAGTTTATACGCGGTGAGTTCAGTACACAGTGAGTTTATACGCGGTGAGTTCAGTACACAGTGAGTTTATACACGGTGAGTTCAGTACACACTGAGTTTATACACGGTGAGTTCAGTACACAGTGAGTTTATACACGGTGAGTTCAGTACACAGTGAGTTTATACGCGGTGAGTTCAGTACACAGTGAGTTTATACGCGGTGAGTTCAGTACACAGTGAGTTTATACACGGTGAGTTCAGTACACAGTGAGTTTATACGCGGTGAGTTCAGTACACAGTGAGTTTATACGCGGTGAGTTCAGTACACAGTGAGTTTATACGCGGTGAGTTCAGTACACAGTGAGTTTATACGCGGTGAGTTCAGTACACACTGAGTTTATACGCGGTGAGTTCAGTACACAGTGAGTTTATACACGGTGAGTTCAGTACACAGTGAGTTTATACACGGTGAGTTCAGTACACAGTGAGTTTATACACGGTGAGTTCAGTACACAGTGAGTTTATACACGGTGAGTTCAGTACACAGTGAGTTTATACACGGTGAGTTCAGTACACAGTGAGTTTATACACGGTGAGTTCAGTACACAGTGAGTTTATACGCGGTGAGTTCAGTGCACAGTTAGTTTATACGCGGTGAGTTCAGTACACAGTGAGTTTATACGCGGTGAGTTCAGTGCACAGTGAGTTTATACGCAGTGAGTTCAGTACACAGTGAGTTTATACACGGTGAGTTCAGTACACAGTGAGTTTATACGCGGTGAGTTCAGTACACAGTGAGTTTATACGCGGTGAGTTCAGTGCACAGTGAGTTTATACGAGGTGAGTTCAGTACACAGTGAGTTTATACGCGGTGAGTTCAGTACACAGTGAGTTTATACACGGTGAGTTCAGTACACAGTGAGTTTATACGCGGTGAGTTCAGTACACAGTGAGTTTATACGCGGTGAGTTCAGTACACAGTGAGTTTATACACGGTGAGTTCAGTACACACTGAGTTTATACACGGTGAGTTCAGTACACAGTGAGTTTATACACGGTGAGTTCAGTACACAGTGAGTTTATACGCGGTGAGTTCAGTACACAGTGAGTTTATACGCGGTGAGTTCAGTACACAGTGAGTTTATACACGGTGAGTTCAGTACACAGTGAGTTTATACGCGGTGAGTTCAGTACACAGTGAGTTTATACGCGGTGAGTTCAGTACACAGTGAGTTTATACGCGGTGAGTTCAGTACACAGTGAGTATATACGCGGTGAGTTCAGTACACACTGAGTTTATACGCGGTGAGTTCAGTACACAGTGAGTTTATACGCGGTGAGTTCAGTACACAGTGAGTTTATACGCGGTGAGTTCAGTACACAGTGAGTTTATACACGGTGAGTTCAGTACACAGTGAGTTGATACGCGGTGAGTTCAGTACACACTGAGTTTATACACGGTGAGTTCAGTACACAGTGAGTTTATACACGGTGAGTTCAGTGCACAGTGAGTTTATACGCGGTGAGTTCAGTACACAGTGAGTTTATACACGGTGAGTTCAGTACACAGTGAGTTTATACACGGTGAGTTCAGTACACAGTGAGTTTATACACGGTGAGTTCAGTACACAGTGAGTTTATACGCGGTGAGTTCAGTACACAGTGAGTTTATACGCAGTGAGTTCAGTACACAGTGAGTTTATACGCGGTGAGTTCAGTACACAGTGAGTTTATACACGGTGAGTTCAGTACACAGTGAGTTTATACACGGTGAGTTCAGTACACAGTGAGTTTATACACGGTGAGTTCAGTACACACTGAGTTTATACGCGGTGAGTTCAGTACACAGTGAGTTTATACGCGTTGAGTTCAGTACACACTGAGTTTATACGCGGTGAGTTCAGTACACAGTGAGTTTATACGCGGTGAGTTCAGTACACAGTGAGTTTATACGCGGTGAGTTCAGTACACACTGAGTTTATACGCGGTGAGTTCAGTACACAGTGAGTTTATACGCGGTGAGTTCAGTGCACAGTGAGTTTATACGCGGTGAGTTCAGTACACACTGAGTTTATACGCGGTGAGTTCAGTACACAGTGAGTTTATACACGGTGAGTTCAGTACACAGTGAGTTTATGCGCGGTGAGTTCAGTACACAGTGAGTTTATACGCGGTGAGTTCAGTACACAGTGAGTTTATACGCGGTGAGTTCAGTACACAGTGAGTTTATACACGGTGAGTTCAGTACACAGTGAGTTTATACGCGGTGAGTTCAGTACACAGTGAGTTTATACGCGGTGAGTTCAGTACACAGTGAGTTTATACGCGGTGAGTTCAGTACACAGTGAGTTTATACACGGTGAGTTCAGTACACAGTGAGTTAAGACACGGTGAGTTCAGTACACAGTGAGTTTATACGCGGTGAGTTCAGTACACAGTGAGTTTATACGCGGTGAGTTCAGTACACAGTGAGTTTATACACGGTGAGTTCAGTACACAGTCAGTTTATACACGGTGAGTTCAGTACACAGTGAGTTTATACACGGTGAGTTCAGTACACAGTGAGTTTATACGCGGTGAGTTCAGTACACAGTGAGTTTATACGCGGTGAGTTCAGTACACAGTGAGTTTATACACGGTGAGTTCAGTACACAGTGAGTTTATACGCGGTGAGTTCAGTACACAGTGAGTTTATACACGGTGAGTTCAGTACACAGTGAGTTTATACGCGGTGAGTTCAGTACACAGTGAGTTTATACACGGTGAGTTCAGTGCACAGTGAGTTTATACACGGTGAGTTCAGTACACAGTGAGTTTATACGCGGTGAGTTCAGTACACAGTGAGTTTATACGCGGTGAGTTCAGTACACAGTGAGTTTATACACGGTGAGTTCAGTACACAGTGAGTTTATACACGGTGAGTTCAGTACACAGTGAGTTTATACGCGGTGAGTTCAGTACACAGTGAGTTTATACGCGGTGAGTTCAGTACACAGTGAGTTTATACGCGGTGAGTTCAGTACACAGTGAGTTTATACGCGGTGAGTTCAGTACACAGTGAGTTTATACGCGGTGAGTTCAGTACACAGTGAGTTTATACGCGGTGAGTTCAGTACACAGTGAGTTTATACGCGGTGAGTTCAGTACACAGTGAGTTTATACGCGGTGAGTTCAGTACACAGTGAGTTTATACGCGGTGAGTTCAGTACACAGTGAGTTTATACGCGGTGAGTTCAGTACACAGTGAGGTTTAACACGGTGAGTTCAGTACACAGTGAGTTTATACGCGGTGAGTTCAGTACACAGTGAGTTTATACGCGGTGAGTTCAGTACACAGTGAGTTTAAACGCGGTGAGTTCAGTACACAGTGAGTTTATACACGGTGAGTTCAGTACACAGTGAGTTTATACGCGGTGAGTTCAGTACACAGTGAGTTTATACGCGGTGAGTTCAGTACACAGTGAGTTTATACGCGGTGAGTTCAGTACACAGTGAGTTTATACGCGGTGAGTTCAGTACACAGTGAGTTTATACGCGGTGAGTTCAGTACACAGTGAGTTTACACACGGTGAGTTCAGTACACAGTGAGTTTATACGCGGTGAGTTCAGTACACAGTGAGTTTATACACGGTGAGTTCAGTACACAGTGAGTTTATACGCGGTGAGTTCAGTACACAGTGAGTTTATACGCGATGAGTTCAGTACACAGTGAGTTTATACACGGTGAGTTCAGTACACAGTGAGTTTATACACGGTGAGTTCAGTACACAGTGAGTTTATACGCGGTGAGTTCAGTACACAGTGAGTTTATACGCGGTGAGTTCAGTACACAGTGAGTTTATACGCGGTGAGTTCAGTACAAAGTGAGTTTATACGCGGTGAGTTCAGTGCACAGTGAGTTTATCCACGGTGAGTTCAGTACACAGTGAGTTTATACGCGGTGAGTTCAGTACACAGTGAGTTTATACACGGTGAGTTCAGTACACAGTGAGTTTATACGCGGTGAGTTCAGTACACAGTGAGTTTATACGCGGTGAGTTCAGTACACAGTGAGTTTATACGCGGTGAGTTCAGTACACAGTGAGTTTATACGCGGTGAGTTCAGTACACAGTGAGTTTATACGCGGTGAGTTCAGTACACACTGAGTTTATACGCGGTGAGTTCAGTACACAGTGAGTTTATACGCGGTGAGTTCAGGACACAGTGAGTTTATACACGATGAGTTCAGTACACACTGAGTTTATACGCGGTGAGTTCAGTACACAGTGAGTTTATACACGGTGAGTTCAGTACACAGTGAGTTTATACGCGGTGAGTTCAGTACACAGTGAGTTTATACACGGTGAGTTCAGTACACAGTGAGTTTATACGCGGTGAGTTCAGTACACAGTGAGTTTATACGCGGTGAGTTCAGTACACAGTGAGTTTATACACGGTGAGTTCAGTACACAGTGAGTTTATACGCGGTGAGTTCAGTGCACAGTGAGTTTATACAAGGTGAGTTCAGTACACAGTGAGTTTATACGCGGTGAGTTCAGTACACAGTGAGTTTATACGCGGTGAGTTCAGTACACAGTGAGTTTATACGCGGTGAGTTCAGTACACAGTGAGTTTATACGCGGTGAGTTCAGTACACAGTGAGTTTATACGCGGTGAGTTCAGTACACAGTGAGTTTATACGCGGTGAGTTCAGTACACAGTGAGTTTATACACGGTGAGTTCAGTACACAGTGAGTTCATACGCGGTGAGTTCAGTACACAGTGAGTTTATACGCGGTGAGTTCAGTACACAGTGAGTTTATACGCGGTGAGTTCAGTACACGGTGAGTTTATACGCGGTGAGTTCAGTACACGGTGAGTTTATACGCGGTGAGTTCAGTACACAGTGAGTTTATACGCGGTGAGTTCAGTACACAGTGAGTTTATACACGGTGAGTTCAGTACACAGTGAGTTTATACACGGTGAGTTCAGTACACAGTGAGTTTATACGCGGTGAGTTCAGTACACAGTGAGTTTATACGCAGTGATTTCAGTACACAGTGAGTTTATACGCGGTGAGTTCAGTACACAGTGAGTTTATACACGGTGAGTTCAGTACACAGTGAGTTTATACACGGTGAGTTCAGTACACAGTGAGTTTATACACGGTGAGTTCAGTACACACTGAGTTTATACGCGGTGAGTTCAGTACACAGTGAGTTTATACGCGGTGAGTTCAGTACACACTGAGTTTATACGCGGTGAGTTCAGTACACAGTGAGTTTATACACGGTGAGTTCAGTACACAGTGAGTTTATACGAGGTGAGTTCAGTACACACTGAGTTTATACGCGGTGAGTTCAGTACACAGTGAGTTTATACGCGGTGAGTTCAGTACACACTGAGTTTATACGCGGTGAGTTCAGTACACAGTGAGTTTATACGCGGTGAGTTCAGTGCACAGTGAGTTTATACGCGGTGAGTTCAGTACACAGTGAGTTTATACGCGGTGAGTTCAGTACACAGTGAGTTTATACGCGGTGAGTTCAGTACACAGTGAGTTTATACACGGTGAGTTCAGTACACAGTGAGTTTATACACGGTGAGTTCAGTACACAGTGAGTTTATACGCGGTGAGTTCAGTACACAGTGAGTTTATACGCGGTGAGTTCAGTACACAGTGAGTTTATACGCGGTGAGTTCAGTACACAGTGAGTTTATACGCGGTGAGTTCAGTACACAGTGAGTTTATACACGGTGAGTTCAGTACACAGTGAGTTTATACACGGTGAGTTCAGTACACAGTGAGTTTATACGCGGTGAGTTCAGTACACAGTGAGTTTATACGCGGTGAGTTCAGTACACAGTGAGTTTATACGCGGTGAGTTCAGTACACAGTGAGTTTATACACGGTGAGTTCAGTGCACAGTGAGTTTATACACGGTGAGTTCAGTACACAGTGAGTTTATACGCGGTGAGTTCAGTGCACAGTGAGTTTATACGCGGTGAGTTCAGTACACAGTGAGTTTATACGCGGTGAGTTCAGTGCACAGTGAGTTTATACGCGGTGAGTTCAGTACACAGTGAGTTTATACGCGGTGAGTTCAGTACACAGTGAGTTTATACACGGTGAGTTCAGTACACAGTGAGTTTATACACGGTGAGTTCAGTACACAGTGAGTTTATACGCGGTGAGTTCAGTACACAGTGAGTTTATACACGGTGAGTTCAGTACACAGTGAGTTTATACGCGGTGAGTTCAGTACACAGTGAGTTTATACACGGTGAGTTCAGTACACAGTGAGTTTATACGCGGTGAGTTCAGTGCACAGTGAGTTTATACACGGTGAGTTCAGTACACAGTGAGTTTATACACGGTGAGTTCAGTACACAGTGAGTTTATACGCGGTGAGTTCAGTACACAGTGAGTTTATACGCGGTGAGTTCAGTACACAGTGACTTGATACGCGGTGAGTTCAGTACACAGTGAGTTTATACACGGTGAGTTCAGTACACACTGAGTTTATACGCGGTGAGTTCAGTACACAGTGAGTTTATACGCGGTGAGTTCAGTACACTGTGAGTTTATACGCGGTGAGTTCAGTGCACAGTGAGTTTATACGCGGTGAGTTCAGTACACAGTGAGTTTATACACGGTGAGTTCAGTACACAGTGAGTTTATACACGGTGAGTTCAGTACACAGTGAGTTTATACGCGGTGAGTTCAGTACACAGTGAGTTTATACGCGGTGAGTTCAGTACACAGTGAGTTTATACACGGTGAGTTCAGTACACACTGAGTTTATACACGGTGAGTTCAGTACACAGTGAGTTTATACACGGTGAGTTCAGTACACAGTGAGTTTATACGCGGTGAGTTCAGTACACAGTGAGTTTATACGCGGTGAGTTCAGTACACAGTGAGTTTATACACGGTGAGTTCAGTACACAGTGAGTTTATACGCGGTGAGTTCAGTACACAGTGAGTTCATACGCGGTGAGTTCAGTACACAGTGAGTTTATACGCGGTGAGTTCAGTACACAGTGAGTTTATACGCGGTGAGTTCAGTACACACTGAGTTTATACGCGGTGAGTTCAGTACACAGTGAGTTTATACACGGTGAGTTCAGTACACAGTGAGTTTATACACGGTGAGTTCAGTACACAGTGAGTTTATACACGGTGAGTTCAGTACACAGTGAGTTTATACACGGTGAGTTCAGTACACAGTGAGTTTATACACGGTGAGTTCAGTACACAGTGAGTTTATACACGGTGAGTTCAGTACACAGTGAGTTTATACGCGGTGAGTTCAGTGCACAGTTAGTTTATACGCGGTGAGTTCAGTACACAGTGAGTTTATACGCGGTGAGTTCAGTGCACAGTGAGTTTATACGCAGTGAGTTCAGTACACAGTGAGTTTATACACGGTGAGTTCAGTACACAGTGAGTTTATACGCGGTGAGTTCAGTACACAGTGAGTTTATACGCGGTGAGTTCAGTGCACAGTGAGTTTATACGAGGTGAGTTCAGTACACAGTGAGTTTATACGCGGTGAGTTCAGTACACAGTGAGTTTATACACGGTGAGTTCAGTACACAGTGAGTTTATTCGCGGTGAGTTCAGTACACAGTGAGTTTATACGCGGTGAGTTCAGTACACAGTGAGTTTATACACGGTGAGTTCAGTACACACTGAGTTTATACACGGTGAGTTCAGTACACAGTGAGTTTATACACGGTGAGTTCAGTACACAGTGAGTTTATACGCGGTGAGTTCAGTACACAGTGAGTTTATACGCGGTGAGTTCAGTACACAGTGAGTTTATACACGGTGAGTTCAGTACACAGTGAGTTTATACGCGGTGAGTTCAGTACACAGTGAGTTTATACGCGGTGAGTTCAGTACACAGTGAGTTTATACGCGGTGAGTTCAGTACACAGTGAGTATATACGCGGTGAGTTCAGTACACACTGAGTTTATACGCGGTGAGTTCAGTACACAGTGAGTTTATACGCGGTGAGTTCAGTACACAGTGAGTTTATACGCGGTGAGTTCAGTACACAGTGAGTTTATACACGGTGAGTTCAGTACACAGTGAGTTGATACGCGGTGAGTTCAGTACACACTGAGTTTATACACGGTGAGTTCAGTACACAGTGAGTTTATACACGGTGAGTTCAGTGCACAGTGAGTTTATACGCGGTGAGTTCAGTACACAGTGAGTTTATACACGGTGAGTTCAGTACACAGTGAGTTTATACACGGTGAGTTCAGTACACAGTGAGTTTATACACGGTGAGTTCAGTACACAGTGAGTTTATACGCGGTGAGTTCAGTACACAGTGAGTTTATACGCAGTGAGTTCAGTACACAGTGAGTTTATACGCGGTGAGTTCAGTACACAGTGAGTTTATACACGGTGAGTTCAGTACACAGTGAGTTTATACACGGTGAGTTCAGTACACAGTGAGTTTATACACGGTGAGTTCAGTACACAGTGAGTTTATACGCGGTGAGTTCAGTACACAGTGAGTTTATACGCGTTGAGTTCAGTACACACTGAGTTTATACGCGGTGAGTTCAGTACACAGTGAGTTTATACACGGTGAGTTCAGTACACAGTGAGTTTATACGAGGTGAGTTCAGTACACACTGAGTTTATACGCGGTGAGTTCAGTACACAGTGAGTTTATACGCGGTGAGTTCAGTACACACTGAGTTTATACGCGGTGAGTTCAGTACACAGTGAGTTTATACGCGGTGAGTTCAGTGCACAGTGAGTTTATACGCGGTGAGTTCAGTACACACTGAGTTTATACGCGGTGAGTTCAGTACACAGTGAGTTTATACACGGTGAGTTCAGTACACAGTGAGTTTATGCGCGGTGAGTTCAGTACACAGTGAGTTTATACGCGGTGAGTTCAGTACACAGTGAGTTTATACGCGGTGAGTTCAGTACACAGTGAGTTTATACACGGTGAGTTCAGTACACAGTGAGTTTATACGCGGTGAGTTCAGTACACAGTGAGTTTATACGCGGTGAGTTCAGTACACAGTGAGTTTATACGCGGTGAGTTCAGTACACAGTGAGTTTATACACGGTGAGTTCAGTACACAGTGAGTTAAGACACGGTGAGTTCAGTACACAGTGAGTTTATACGCGGTGAGTTCAGTACACAGTGAGTTTATACGCGGTGAGTTCAGTACACAGTGAGTTTATACACGGTGAGTTCAGTACACAGTCAGTTTATACACGGTGAGTTCAGTACACAGTGAGTTTATACACGGTGAGTTCAGTACACAGTGAGTTTATACGCGGTGAGTTCAGTACACAGTGAGTTTATACGCGGTGAGTTCAGTACACAGTGAGTTTATACACGGTGAGTTCAGTACACAGTGAGTTTATACGCGGTGAGTTCAGTACACAGTGAGTTTATACACGGTGAGTTCAGTACACAGTGAGTTTATACGCGGTGAGTTCAGTACACAGTGAGTTTATACACGGTGAGTTCAGTGCACAGTGAGTTTATACACGGTGAGTTCAGTACACAGTGAGTTTATACGCGGTGAGTTCAGTACACAGTGAGTTTATACGCGGTGAGTTCAGTACACAGTGAGTTTATACACGGTGAGTTCAGTACACAGTGAGTTTATACACGGTGAGTTCAGTACACAGTGAGTTTATACGCGGTGAGTTCAGTACACAGTGAGTTTATACGCGGTGAGTTCAGTACACAGTGAGTTTATACGCGGTGAGTTCAGTACACAGTGAGTTTATACGCGGTGAGTTCAGTACACAGTGAGTTTATACGCGGTGAGTTCAGTACACAGTGAGTTTATACGCGGTGAGTTCAGTACACAGTGAGTTTATACGCGGTGAGTTCAGTACACAGTGAGTTTATACGCGGTGAGTTCAGTACACAGTGAGTTTATACGCGGTGAGTTCAGTACACAGTGAGTTTATACGCGGTGAGTTCAGTACACAGTGAGGTTTAACACGGTGAGTTCAGTACACAGTGAGTTTATACGCGGTGAGTTCAGTACACAGTGAGTTTATACGCGGTGAGTTCAGTACACAGTGAGTTTAAACGCGGTGAGTTCAGTACACAGTGAGTTTATACACGGTGAGTTCAGTACACAGTGAGTTTATACGCGGTGAGTTCAGTACACAGTGAGTTTATACGCGGTGAGTTCAGTACACAGTGAGTTTATACGCGGTGAGTTCAGTACACAGTGAGTTTATACGCGGTGAGTTCAGTACACAGTGAGTTTATACGCGGTGAGTTCAGTACACAGTGAGTTTACACACGGTGAGTTCAGTACACAGTGAGTTTATACGAGGTGAGTTCAGTACACAGTGAGTTTATACACGGTGAGTTCAGTACACAGTGAGTTTATACGCGGTGAGTTCAGTACACAGTGAGTTTATACGCGATGAGTTCAGTACACAGTGAGTTTATACACGGTGAGTTCAGTACACAGTGAGTTTATACACGGTGAGTTCAGTACACAGTGAGTTTATACGCGGTGAGTTCAGTACACAGTGAGTTTATACGCGGTGAGTTCAGTACACAGTGAGTTTATACGCGGTGAGTTCAGTACAAAGTGAGTTTATACGCGGTGAGTTCAGTGCACAGTGAGTTTATCCACGGTGAGTTCAGTACACAGTGAGTTTATACGCGGTGAGTTCAGTACACAGTGAGTTTATACACGGTGAGTTCAGTACACAGTGAGTTTATACGCGGTGAGTTCAGTACACAGTGAGTTTATACGCGGTGAGTTCAGTACACAGTGAGTTTATACGCGGTGAGTTCAGTACACAGTGAGTTTATACGCGGTGAGTTCAGTACACAGTGAGTTTATACGCGGTGAGTTCAGTACACACTGAGTTTATACGCGGTGAGTTCAGTACACAGTGAGTTTATACGCGGTGAGTTCAGGACACAGTGAGTTTATACACGATGAGTTCAGTACACACTGAGTTTATACACGGTGAGTTCAGTACACAGTGAGTTTATACGCGGTGAGTTCAGTACACAGTGAGTTTATACGCGGTGAGTTCAGTACACAGTGAGTTTATACACGGTGAGTTCAGTACACAGTGAGTTTATACGCGGTGAGTTCAGTACACAGTGAGTTTATACAAGGTGAGTTCAGTACACAGTGAGTTTATACGCGGTGAGTTCAGTACACAGTGAGTTTATACGCGGTGAGTTCAGTACACAGTGAGTTTATACGCGGTGAGTTCAGTACACAGTGAGTTTATACGCGGTGAGTTCAGTACACAGTGAGTTTATACGCGGTGAGTTCAGTACACAGTGAGTTTATACGCGGTGAGTTCAGTGCACAGTGAGTTTATACGCGGTGAGTTCAGTACACAGTGAGTTTATACGCGGTGAGTTCAGTACACAGTGAGTTTATACGCGGTGAGTTCAGTACACAGTGAGTTTATACGCGGTGAGTTCAGTACACAGTGAGTTTATACGCGGTGAGTTCAGTGCACAGTGAGTTTATACACGGTGAGTTCAGGACACAGTGAGTTTATACGCGGTGAGTTCAGTACACAGTGAGTTTATACAAGGTGAGTTCAGTACACAGTGAGTTTATACGCGGTGAGTTCAGTGCACAGTGAGTTTATACACGGTGAGTTCAGTGCATAGTGAGTTTATACACAGTGAGTTCAGTGCACAGTGAGTTTATACACGGTGAGTTCAGTACACAGTGAGTTTATACGCGGTGAGTTCAGTACACAGTGAGTTTATACGCGGTGAGTTCAGTACACAGTGAGTTTATACGCGGTGAGTTCAGTACACAGTGAGTTTATACACGGTGAGTTCAGTGCACAGTGAGTTTATACGCGGTGAGTTCAGTACACAGTGAGTTTATACGCGGTGAGTTCAGTACACAGTGAGTTTATACGCGGTGAGTTCAGTACACAGTGAGTTTATACGCGGTGAGTTCAGTACACAGTGAGTTTATACACGGTGAGTTCAGTACACAGTGAGTTTATACGCGGTGAGTTCAGTACACAGTGAGTTTATACGCGGTGAGTTCAGTGCACAGTGAGTTTATACACGGTGAGTTCAGTACACAGTGAGTTTATACGCGGTGAGTTCAGTACACAGTGAGTTTATACACGGTGAGTTCAGTACACAGTGAGTTTATACGCGGTGAGTTCAGTGCACAGTGAGTTTATACACGGTGAGTTCAGTACACAGTGAGTTTATACGCGGTGAGTTCAGTACACAGTGAGTTTATACACGGTGAGTTCAGTGCACAGTGAGTTTATACACGGTGAGTTCAGTACACAGTGAGTTTATACGCGGTGAGTTCAGTGCACAGTGAGTTTATACACGGTGAGTTCAGTACACAGTGAGTTTATACACGGTGAGTTCAGTACACAGTGAGTTTATACACGGTGAGTTCAGTACACAGTGAGTTTATACGCGGTGAGTTCAGTGCACAGTGAGTTTATACGCGGTGAGTTCAGTACACACTGAGTTTATACGCGGTGAGTTCAGTACACAGTGAGTTTATACGCGGTGAGTTCAGTACACAGTGAGTTTATACGCGGTGAGTTCAGTACACAGTGAGTTTATACGCGGTGAGTTCAGTACACAGTGAGTTTATACGCGGTGAGTTCAGTACACAGTGAGTTTATACGCGGTGAGTTCAGTACACAGTGAGTTTATACACGGTGAGTTCAGTACACAGTGAGTTTATACACGGTGAGTTCAGTACACACTGAGTTTATACACGGTGAGTTCAGTACACAGTGAGTTTATACGCGGTGAGTTCAGTACACAGTGAGTTTATACACGGTGAGTTCAGTACACAGTGAGTTTATACGCGGTGAGTTCAGTACACAGTGAGTTTATACGTGATGAGTTCAGTACACAGTGAGTTTATACACGGTGAGTTCAGTACACAGTGAGTTTATACACGGTGAGTTCAGTACACAGTGAGTTTATACGCGGTGAGTTCAGTGCACAGTGAGTTTATACGCGGTGAGTTCAGTACACAGTGAGTTTATACGCGGTGAGTTCAGTACACAGTGAGTTTATACGCGGTGAGTTCAGTACACAGTGAGTTTATACGCGGTGAGTTCAGTACACAGTGAGTTTATACGCGGTGAGTTCAGTACACAGTGAGTTTATACACGATGAGTTCAGTACACACTGAGTTTATACGCGGTGAGTTCAGTACACAGTGAGTTTATACACGGTGAGTTCAGTACACGGTGAGTTTATACGCGGTGAGTTCAATACACAGTGAGTTTATACACGGTGAGTTCAGTACACAGTGAGTTTATACGCGGTGAGTTCAGTACACAGTGAGTTTATACGCGGTGAGTTCAGTACACAGTGAGTTTATACACGGTGAGTTCAGTACACAGTGAGTTTATACGCGGTGAGTTCAGTACACAGTGAGTTTATACAAGGTGAGTTCAGTACACAGTGAGTTTATACGCGGTGAGTTCAGTACACAGTGAGTTTATACGCGGTGAGTTCAGTACACAGTGAGTTTATACGCGGTGAGTTCAGTACACAGTGAGTTTATACGCGGTGAGTTCAGTACACAGTGAGTTTATACGCGGTGAGTTCAGTACACAGTGAGTTTATACGCGGTGAGTTCAGTACACAGTGAGTTTATACGCGGTGAGTTCAGTACACAGTGAGTTTATACGCGGTGAGTTAAGTACACAGTGAGTTTATACACGGTGAGTTCAGTACACAGTGAGTTTATACGCGGTGAGTTCAGTACACAGTGAGTTTATACGCGGTGAGTTCAGTACACAGTGAGTTTATACGGGGTGAGTTCAGTACACGGTGAGATTATACGCGGTGAGTTCAGTACACAGTGAGTTTATACGCGGTGAGTTCAGTACACAGTGAGTTTATACGCGGTGAGTTCAGTACACAGTGAGTTTATACGGGGTGAGTTCAGTACACGGTGAGTTTATACGCGGTGAGTTCAGTACACAGTGAGTTTATACGCGGTGAGTTCAGTACACAGTGAGTTTATACGCGGTGAGTTCAGTACACAGTGAGTTTATACGCGGTGAGTTCAGTACACAGTGAGTTTATACGCGGTGAGTTCAGTACACACTGAGTTTATACGCGGTGAGTTCAGTACACAGTGAGTTTATACGCGGTGAGTTCAGTACACAGTGAGTTTATACACGATGAGTTCAGTACACACTGAGTTTATACGCGGTGAGTTCAGTACACAGTGAGTTTATACACGGTGAGTTCAGTACACGGTGAGTTTATACGCGGTGAGTTCAGTACACAGTGAGTTTATACACGGTGAGTTCAGTACACAGTGAGTTTATACGCGGTGAGTTCAGTACACAGTGAGTTTATACGCGGTGAGTTCAGTACACAGTGAGTTTATACACGGTGAGTTCAGTACACAGTGAGTTTATACGCGGTGAGTTCAGTACACAGTGAGTTTATACAAGGTGAGTTCAGTACACAGTGAGTTTATACGCGGTGAGTTCAGGACTCAGTGAGTTTATACGCGGTGAGTTCAGTACACAGTGAGTTTATACGCGGTGAGTTCAGTACACAGTGAGTTTATACGCGGTGAGTTCAGTACACAGTGAGTTTATACGCGGTGAGTTCAGTACACAGTGAGTTTATACGCGGTGAGTTCAGTACACAGTGAGTTTATACGCGGTGAGTTCAGTACACAGTGAGTTTATACACGGTGAGTTCAGTACACAGTGAGTTTATACGCGGTGAGTTCAGTACACAGTGAGTTTATACGCGGTGAGTTCAGTACACAGTGAGTTTATACGGGGTGAGTTCAGTACACGGTGAGTTTATACGCGGTGAGTTCAGTACACAGTGAGTTTATACGCGGTGAGTTCAGTACACAGTGAGTTTATACGCGGTGAGTTCAGTACACAGTGAGTTTATACGCGGTGAGTTCAGTACACAGTGAGTTTATACACCGTGAGTTCAGTACACAGTGAGTTTATACGCGGTGAGTTCAGTACACAGTGAGTTTATACACGGTGAGTTCAGTACACAGTGAGTTTATACGCGGTGAGTTCAGTACACAGTGAGTTTATACGCGGTGAGTTCAGTGCACAGTGAGTTTATACGCGGTGAGTTCAGTACACAGTGAGTTTATACGCGGTGAGTTCAGTACACAGTGAGTTTATACACGGTGAGTTCAGTACACAGTGAGTTTATACGCGGTGAGTTCAGTACACACTGAGTTTATACACGGTGAGTTCAGTACAGAGTGAGTTTATACACGGTGAGTTCAGTACACAGTGAGTTTATACGCGGTGAGTTCAGTGCACAGTGAATTTATACACGGTGAGTTCAGTACACAGTGAGTTTAAACACGGTGAGTTCAGGACACAGTGAGTTTCTACACGGTGAGTTCAGTACACAGTGAGTTTATACGCGGTGAGTTCAGTGCACAGTGAGTTTATACGCGGTGAGTTCAGTACACACTGAGTTTATACGCGGTGAGTTCAGTACACAGTGAGTTTATACGCGGTGAGTTCAGTACACAGTGAGTTTATACGCGGTGAGTTCAGTACACAGTGAGTTTATACACGGTGAGTTCAGTACACAGTGAGTTTATACGCGGTGAGTTCAGTACACAGTGAGTTTATACGCGGTGAGTTCAGTACACAGTGAGTTTATACGCGGTGAGTTCAGTACACAGTGAGTTTATACGCGGTGAGTTCAGTACACAGTCAGTTTATACACGGTGAGTTCAGTACACAGTGAGTTTATACACGGTGAGTTCAGTACACAGTGAGTTTATACGCGGTGAGTTCAGTACACAGTGAGTTTATACGCGGTGAGTTCAGTACACAGTGAGTTTATACACGGTGAGTTCAGTACACAGTGAGTTGAGACGCGGTGAGTTCAGTGCACAGTGAGTTTATACACGGTGAGTTCAGTGCACAGTGAGTTGATACACGGTGAGTTCAGTACACAGTGAGTTTATACACGGTGAGTTCAGTACACAGTGAGTTTATACGCGGTGAGTTCAGTACACAGTGAGTTTATACACGGTGAGTTCAGTACACAGTGAGTTTATACGCGGTGAGTTCAGTACACAGTGAGTTTATACACAGTGAGTTCAGTACACAGTGAGTTTATACGCGGTGAGTTCAGTACACAGTGAGTTTATACGCGGTGAGTTCAGTACACAGTGAGTTTATACGCGGTGAGTTCAGTACACAGTGAGTTTATACGCGGTGAGTTCAGTACACAGTGAGTTTATACGCGGTGAGTTCAGTACACAGTGAGTTTATACACGGTGAGTTCAGTGCACAGTGAGTTTATACGCGGTGAGTTCAGTACACAGTGAGTTTATACGCGGTGAGTTCAGTACACAGTGAGTTTATACGCGGTGAGTTCAGTACACAGTGAGTTTATACGCGGTGAGTTCAGTACACACTGAGTTTATACACGGTGAGTTCAGTACACAGTGAGTTTATACGCGGTGAGTTCAGTACACAGTGAGTTTATACGCGGTGAGTTCAGTACACAGTGAGTTTATACACGGTGAGTTCAGTACACAGTGAATTTATACGCGGTGAGTTCAGTACACAGTGAGTTTATACACGGTGAGTTCAGTGCACAGTGAGTTTATACGCGGTGAGTTCAGTACACAGTGAGTTTATACACGGTGAGTTCAGTACACAGTGAGTTTATACGCGGTGAGTTCAGTACACAGTGAGTTTATACGCGGTGAGTTCAGTACACAGTGAGTTTATACGCGGTGAGTTCAGTACACAGTGAGTTTATACACGGTGAGTTCAGTGCACAGTGAGTTTATACACGGTGAGTTCAGTACACAGTGAGTTTATACACGGTGAGTTCAGTACACAGTGAGTTTATACGCGGTGAGTTCAGTACACAGTGAGTTTATACACGGTGAGTTCAGTGCACAGTGAGTTTATACGCGGTGAGTTCAGTACACAGTGAGTTTATACATAGTGAGTTCAGTACACAGTGAGTTTATACGCGGTGAGTTCAGTACACAGTGAGTTTATACACGGTGAGTTCAGTACACAGTGAGTTTATACGCGGTGAGTTCAGTACACAGTGAGTTTATACGCGGTGAGTTCAGTACACAGTGAGTTTATACACGGCGAGTTCAGTGCACAGTGAGTTTATACGCGGTGAGTTCAGTACACAGTGAGTTTATACGCGGTGAGTTCAGTACACAGTGAGTTTATACGCGGTGAGTTCAGTACACAGTGAGTTTATACGCGGTGAGTTCAGTACACAGTGAGTTTATACACGGTGAGTTCAGTACACAGTGAGTTTATACGCGGTGAGTTCAGTACACAGTGAGTTTATACGCGGTGAGTTCAGTACACAGTGAGTTTATACACGGTGAGTTCAGTACACAGTGAGTTTATACGCGGTGAGTTCAGTACACAGTGAGTTTATACACGGTGAGTTCAGTGCACAGTGAGTTTATACGCAGTGAGTTCAGTACACAGTGAGTTTATACACGGTGAGTTCAGTACACAGTGAGTTTATACGCGGTGAGTTCAGTACACAGTGAGTTTATACGCGGTGAGTTCAGTACACAGTGAGTTTCTACGCGGTGAGTTCAGTGCACAGTGAGTTTATACGCGGTGAGTTCAGTACACACTGAGTTTATACGCGGTGAGTTCAGTACACAGTGAGTTTATACGCGGTGAGTTCAGTACACAGTGAGTTTATACACGGTGAGTTCAGTACACAGTGAGTTTATACACGGTGAGTTCAGTACACAGTGAGTTTATACGCGGTGAGTTCAGTACACAGTGAGTTTATACACGGTGAGTTCAGTGCACAGTGAGTTTATACACGGTGAGTTCAGTACACAGTGAGTTTATACACGGTGAGTTCAGTACACAGTGAGTTTATACGCGGTGAGTTCAGTACACAGTGAGTTTATACGCGGTGAGTTCAGTACACAGTGAGTTTATACGCGGTGAGTTCAGTACACAGTGAGTTTATACGCGGTGAGTTCAGTACACAGTGAGTTTATACACGGTGAGTGCAGTACACACTGAGTTTATACACGGTGAGTTCAGTACACAGTGAGTTTATACACGGTGAGTTCAGTACACAGTGAGTTTATACGCGGTGAGTTCAGTGCACAGTGAGTTTATACGCGGTGAGTTCAGTACACAGTCAGTTTATACGCGGTGAGTTCAGTGCACAGTGAGTTTATACACGGTGAGTTCAGTACACAGTGAGTTTATACGCGGTGAGTTCAGTACACAGTGAGTTTATACACGGTGAGTTCAGTGCACACTGAGTTTATACGCGGTGAGTTCAGTACACAGTGAGTTTATACGCGGTGAGTTCAGTACACAGTGAGTTTATACACGGTGAGTTCAGTACACAGTGAGTTTATACGCGGTGAGTTCAGTACACAGTGAGTTTATACGCGGTGAGTTCAGTACACAGTGAGTTTATACACGGTGAGTTCAGTACATAGTGAGTTTATACACGGTGAGATCAGTACACAGTGAGTTTATACGCGGTGAGTTCAGTACACAGTGAGTTTATACGCGGTGAGTTCAGTACACAGTGAGTTTATACGCGGTGAGTTCAGTACACAGTGAGTTTATACGCGGTGAGTTCAGTACATAGTGAGTTTATACACGGTGAGTTCAGTACACAGTGAGTTTATACGCGGTGAGTTCAGTACACAGTGAGTTTATACGCGGTGAGTTCAGTGCACAGTGAGTTTATACGCGGTGAGTTCAGTACACAGTGAGTTTATACGCGGTGAGTTCAGTACACAGTGAGTTTATACACGGTGAGTTCAGTACACAGTGAGTTTATACACGGTGAGTTCAGTACACAGTGAGTTTATACACGGTGAGTTCAGTACACAGTGAGTTTATACTCGGTGAGTTCAGTACACAGTGAGTTTATACGCGGTGAGTTCAGTACACAGTGAGTTTATACACGGTGAGTTCAGTACACAGTGAGTTTATACGCGGTGAGTTCAGTACACAGTGAGTTTATACACGGTGAGTTCAGTACACAGTGAGTTTATACACGGTGAGTTCAGTACACAGTGAGTTAATACGCGGTGAGTTCAGTACACAGTGAGTTTATACACGGTGAGTTCAGTACACAGTGAGTTTATACACGGTGAGTTCAGTACACAGTGAGTTTATACGCGGTGAGTTCAGTACACAGTGAGTTTATCCGCGGTGAGTTCAGTACACAGTGAGTTTATACACGGTGAGTTCAGTACACAGTGAGTTTATACGCGGTGAGTTCAGTACACAGTGAGTTTATACACGGTGAGTTCAGTACACAGTGAGTTTATACGCGGTGAGTTCAGTGCACAGTGAGTTTATACGCGGTGAGTTCAGTGCACAGTGAGTTTATACGCGGTGAGTTCAGTACACAGTGAGTTTATACGCGGTGAGTTCAGTACACAGTGAGTTTATACACGGTGAGTTCAGTACACAGTGAGTTTATACACGGTGAGTTCAGTACACAGTGAGTTTATACGCGGTGAGTTCAGTGCACAGTGAGTTTATACGCGGTGAGTTCAGTACACAGTGAGTTTATACGCGGTGAGTTCAGTGCACAGTGAGTTTATACACGGTGAGTTCAGTACACAGTGAGTTTATACGCGGTGAGTTCAGTACACAGTGAGTTTATACGCGGTGAGTTCAGTACACAGTGAGTTTATACACGGTGAGTTCAGCACACAGTGAGTTTATACGCGGTGAGTTCAGAACACAGTGAGTTTATACGCGGTGAGTTCAGTACACAGTGAGTTTATACGCGGTGAGTTCAGTACACACTGAGTTTATACGCGGTGAGTTCAGTACACAGTGAGTTTATACACGGTGAGTTCAGTACACAGTGAGTTTATACGCGGTGAGTTCAGTACACACTGAGTTTATACGCAGTGAGTTCAGTACACAGTGAGTTTATACACGGTGAGTTCAGTACACAGTGAGTTTATACACGGTGAGTTCAGTACACAGTGAGTTTATACGCGGTGAGTTCAGTACACAGTGAGTTTATACGCGGTGAGTTCAGTACACAGTGAGTTTATACACGGTGAGTTCAGTACACAGTGAGTTTATACGCAGTGAGTTCAGTACACACTGAGTTTATACACGGTTATTTCAGTACACAGTGAGTTTATACACGGTGAGTTCAGTACACAGTGAGTTTTTTCGCGGTGAGATCAGTACACACTGAGTTTATACGCGGTGAGTTCAGTACACAGTGAGTTTATACGCGGTGAGTTCAGTACACAGTGAGTTTATACACGGTGAGTTCAGTACACAGTGAGTTTATACGCGGTGAGTTCAGTACACAGTGAGTTTATACGCGGTGAGTTCAGTACACAGTGAGTTTATACACGGTGAGTTCAGTACACAGTGAGTTTATACACGGTGAGTTCAGTACGCAGTGAGTTTATAAACGGTGAGTTCAGTACACAGTGAGTTTATACACGGTGAGTTCAGTACACACTGAGTTTATACGCGGTGAGTTCAGTACACACTGAGTTTATACGCGGTGAGTTCAGTACACAGTGAGTTTATACACGGTGAGTTCAGTACACAGTGAGTTTATACGCGGTGAGTTCAGTACACACTGAGTTTATACGCGGTGAGTTCAGTACACAGTGAGTTTGTACGCGGTGAGTTCAGTACACAGTGAGTTTATACACGGTGAGTTCAGTACACAGTGAGTTTATACGCGGTGAGTTCAGTACACAGTGAGTTTATACGCGGTGAGTTCAGTACACAGTGAGTTTATACGCGGTGAGTTCAGTACACAGTGAGTTTATACGCGGTGAGTTCAGTACACAGTGAGTTTATACGCGGTGAGTTCAGTACACAGTGAGTTTATACGCGGTGAGTTCAGTACACAGTGAGTTTATACGGGGTGAGTTCAGTACACGGTGAGTTTATACGCGGTGAGTTCAGTACACAGTGAGTTTATACGCGGTGAGTTCAGTACACAGTGAGTTTATACGCGGTGAGTTCAGTACACAGTGAGTTTATACGCGGTGAGTTCAGTACACAGTGAGTTTATACGCGGTGAGTTCAGTACACACTGAGTTTATACACGGTGAGTTCAGTACACAGTGAGTTTATACACGGTGAGTTCAGTACACAGTGAGTTTATACGCGGTGAGTTCAGTACACAGTGAGTTTATACGCGGTGAGTTCAGTGCACAGTGAGTTTATACGCGGTGAGTTCAGTACACAGTGAGTTTATACGCGGTGAGTTCAGTACACAGTGAGTTTATACACGGTGAGTTCAGTACACAGTGAGTTTATACGCGGTGAGTTCAGTACACACTGAGTTTATACACGGTGAGTTCAGTACACAGTGAGTTTATACACGGTGAGTTCAGTACACAGTGAGTTTATACGCGGTGAGTTCAGTGCACAGTGAGTTTATACACGGTGAGTTCAGTACACAGTGAGTTTATACACGGTGAGTTCAGTACACAGTGAGTTTCTACACGGTGAGTTCAGTACATAGTGAGTTTATACGCGGTGAGTTCAGTGCACAGTGAGTTTATACGCGGTGAGTTCAGTACACACTGAGTTTATACGCGGTGAGTTCAGTACACAGTGAGTTTATACGCGGTGAGTTCAGTACACAGTGAGTTTATACGCGGTGAGTTCAGTACACAGTGAGTTTATACACGGTGAGTTCAGTACACAGTGAGTTTATACGCGGTGAGTTCAGTACACAGTGAGTTTATACGCGGTGAGTTCAGTACACAGTGAGTTTATACGCGGTGAGTTCAGTACACAGTGAGTTTATACGCGGTGAGTTCAGTACACGGTGAGTTTATACACGGTGAGTTCAGTACACAGTGAGTTTATACGCGGTGAGTTCAGTACACAGTGAGTTTATACGCGGTGAGTTCAGTACACAGTGAGTTTATACGCGGTGAGTTCAGTGCACAGTGAGTTTATACGCGGTGAGTTCAGTACACACTGAGTTTATACGCGGTGAGTTCAGTACACAGTGAGTTTATACGCGGTGAGTTCAGTACACAGTGAGTTTATACACGGTGAGTTCAGTACACAGTGAGTTTATACACGGTGAGTTCAGTACACAGTGAGTTTATACGCGGTGAGTTCAGTACACAGTGAGTTTATACACGGTGAGTTCAGTACACAGTGAGTTTATACACGGTGAGTTCAGTACACAGTGAGTTTATACACGGTGAGTTCAGTACACAGTGAGTTTATACGCGGTGAGTTCAGTGCACAGTGAGTTTATACGCGGTGAGTTCAGTACACAGTGAGTTTATACGCGGTGAGTTCAGTGCACAGTGAGTTTATACACGGTGAGTTCAGTACACAGTGAGTTTATACGCGGTGAGTTCAGTGCACAGTGAGTTTATACGCGGTGAGTTCAGTACACAGTGAGTTTATACACGGTGAGTTCAGTACACAGTGAGTTTATACGCGGTGAGTTCAGTACACAGTGAGTTTATACGCGGTGAGTTCAGTACACAGTGAGTTTATACGCGGTGAGTTCAGTACACACTGAGTTTATACACGGTGAGTTCAGTACACAGTGAGTTTATACACGGTGAGTTCAGTACACAGTGAGTTTATACGCGGTGAGTTCAGTACACACTGAGCTTATACGCGGTGAGTTCAGTACACAGTGAGTTTATACACGGTGAGTTCAGTACACAGTGAGTTTATACACGGTGAGTTCAGTACACAGTGAGTTTATACGCGGTGAGTTCAGTACACAGTGAGTTTATACGCGGTGAGTTCAGTACACAGTGAGTTTATACACGGTGAGTTCAGTACACAGTGAGTTTATACGCAGTGAGTTCAGTACACACTGAGTTTATACACGGTTATTTCAGTACACAGTGAGTTTATACACGGTGAGTTCAGTACACAGTGAGTTTTTTCGCGGTGAGTTCAGTACACACTGAGTTTATACGCGGTGAGTTCAGTACACAGTGAGTTTATACGCGGTGAGTTCAGTACACAGTGAGTTTATACACGGTGAGTTCAGTACACAGTGAGTTTATACGCGGTGAGTTCAGTACATAGTGAGTTTATACGCGGTGAGTTCAGTACACAGTGAGTTTATACACGGTGAGTTCAGTACACAGTGAGTTTATACACGGTGAGTTCAGTACGCAGTGAGTTTATACACGGTGAGTTCAGTACACAGTGAGTTTATACACGGTGAGTTCAGTACACACTGAGTTTATACGCGGTGAGTTCAGTACACACTGAGTTTATACGCGGTGAGTTCAGTACACAGTGAGTTTATACACGGTGAGTTCAGTACACAGTGAGTTTATACGCGGTGAGTTCAGTACACAGTGAGTTTATACGCGGTGAGTTCAGTACACAGTGAGTTTGTACGCGGTGAGTTCAGTACACAGTGAGTTTATACACGGTGAGTTCAGTACACAGTGAGTTTATACGCGGTGAGTTCAGTACACAGTGAGTTTATACGCGGTGAGTTCAGTACACAGTGAGTTTATACGCGGTGAGTTCAGTACACAGTGAGTTTATACGCGGTGAGTTCAGTACACAGTGAGTTTATACGCGGTGAGTTCAGTACACAGTGAGTTTATACGGGGTGAGTTCAGTACACGGTGAGTTTATACGCGGTGAGTTCAGTACACGGTGAGTTTATACGCGGTGAGTTCAGTACACAGTGAGTTTATACGCGGTGAGTTCAGTACACAGTGAGTTTATACGCGGTGAGTTCAGTACACAGTGAGTTTATACACGGTGAGTTCAGTACACAGTGAGTTTATACGCGGTGAGTTCAGTACACAGTGAGTTTATACACGGTGAGTTCAGTACACAGTGAGTTTATACGCGGTGAGTTCAGTACACAGTGAGTTTATACGCGGTGAGTTCAGTGCACAGTGAGTTTATACGCGGTGAGTTCAGTACACAGTGAGTTTATACGCGGTGAGTTCAGTACACAGTGAGTTTATACACGGTGAGTTCAGTACACAGTGAGTTTATACGCGGTGAGTTCAGTACACACTGAGTTTATACACGGTGAGTTCAGTACACAGTGAGTTTATACACGGTGAGTTCAGTACACAGTGAGTTTATACGCGGTGAGTTCAGTGCACAGTGAGTTTATACACGGTGAGTTCAGTACACAGTGAGTTTATACACGGTGAGTTCAGTACACAGTGAGTTTCTACACGGTGAGTTCAGTACACAGTGAGTTTATACGCGGTGAGTTCAGTGCACAGTGAGTTTATACGCGGTGAGTTCAGTACACACTGAGTTTATACGCGGTGAGTTCAGTACACAGTGAGTTTATACGCGGTGAGTTCAGTACACAGTGAGTTTATACGCGGTGAGTTCAGTACACAGTGAGTTTATACACGGTGAGTTCAGTACACAGTGAGTTTATACACGGTGAGTTCAGTACACAGTGAGTTTATACGCGGTGAGTTCAGTACACACTGAGTTTATCCGCGGTGAGTTCAGTACACAGTGAGTTTATACACGGTGAGTTCAGTACACAGTGAGTTTATACGCGGTGAGTTCAGTACACAGTGAGTTTATACGCGGTGAGTTCAGTACACAGTGAGTTTATACACGGTGAGTTCAGTACACAGTGAGTTTATACGCGGTGAGTTCAGTGCACAGTGAGTTTATACGCGGTGAGTTCAGTACACAGTGAGTTTATACGCGGTGAGTTCAGTACACAGTGAGTTTATACACGGTGAGTTCAGTACACAGTGAGTTTATACGCGGTGAGTTCAGTGCACAGTGAGTTTATACGCGGTGAGTTCAGTGCACAGTGAGTTTATACGCGGTGAGTTCAGTCCACAGTGAGTTTATACGCGGTGAGTTCAGTACACAGTGAGTTTATACACGGTGAGTTCAGTACACAGTGAGTTTATACACGGTGAGTTCAGTACACAGTGAGTTTATACGCGGTGAGTTCAGTGCACAGTGAGTTTATACGCGGTGAGTTCAGTACACAGTGAGTTTATACGCGGTGAGTTCAGTGCACAGTGAGTTTATACACGGTGAGTTCAGTACACAGTGAGTTTATACGCGGTGAGTTCAGTACACAGTGAGTTTATACGCGGTGAGTTCAGTACACAGTGAGTTTATACGCGGTGAGTTCAGTACACACTGAGTTTATACGCGGTGAGTTCAGTACACAGTGAGTTTATACGCGGTGAGTTCAGTACACAGTGAGTTTATACGCGGTGAGTTCAGTACACAGTGAGTTTATACGCGGTGAGTTCAGTACACAGTGAGTTTATACGCGGTGAGTTCAGTACACACTGAGTTTATACACGGTGAGTTCAGTACACAGTGAGTTTATACACGGTGAGTTCAGTACACAGTGAGTTTATACGCGGTGAGTTCAGTACACACTGAGTTTATACGCGGTGAGTTCAGTACACAGTGAGTTTATACACGGTGAGTTCAGTACACAGTGAGTTTATACACGGTGAGTTCAGTACACAGTGAGTTTATACGCGGTGAGTTCAGTACACAGTGAGTTTATACGCGGTGAGTTCAGTACACAGTGAGTTTATACACGGTGAGTTCAGTACACAGTGAGTTTATACGCAGTGAGTTCAGTACACACTGAGTTTATACACGGTTAGTTCAGTACACAGTGAGTTTATACACGGTGAGTTCAGTACACAGTGAGTTTTTTCGCGGTGAGTTCAGTACACACTGAGTTTATACGCGGTGAGTTCAGTACACAGTGAGTTTATACGCGGTGAGTTCAGTACACAGTGAGTTTATACACGGTGAGTTCAGTACACAGTGAGTTTATACGCGGTGAGTTCAGTACACAGTGAGTTTATACGCGGTGAGTTCAGTGCACAGTGAGTTTATACACGGTGAGTTCAGTACACAGTGAGTTTATACACGGTGAGTTCAGTACGCAGTGAGTTTATACACGGTGAGTTCAGTACACAGTGAGTTTATACACGGTGAGTTCAGTACACACTGAGTTTATACGCGGTGAGTTCAGTACACACTGAGTTTATACGCGGTGAGTTCAGTACACAGTGAGTTTATACACGGTGAGTTCAGTACACAGTGAGTTTATACGCGGTGAGTTCAGTACACACTGAGTTTATACGCGGTGAGTTCAGTACACAGTGAGTTTGTACGCGGTGAGTTCAGTGCACAGTGAGTTTATACACGGTGAGTTCAGTACACAGTGAGTTTATACGCGGTGAGTTCAGTACACAGTGAGTTTATACGCGGTGAGTTCAGTACACAGTGAGTTTATACACGGTGAGTTCAGTACACAGTGAGTTCATTGCCAGTGAGTGAAGTGCTGGTGCGATTTGAAATCTGAAACCTGGTCCTGCAAGAAGTGCGGGACTCTCATTTAAATAAAATATTCTCCACTTTCAATGTTCCTGATTCCCTTATCCAATATGGTGGGTGGCGCATTTCCTGCCCACCATCTTGAAGTATAGTAGACCGTTTAGCGCCCGTGCGTGGCCGAGCTTATTGACCAGGATATTCTTCCCACTCCAGAGTTTCAGGGGTTGAATTTTTTGTGTTGGCTCAATGTGAGAGAGGTCAATGGAAGGGAATGCTCCGTATCTTTAACATCAGTGCTGCCTGTTCTGTCACAGGTCAGGGAGAGCATCGGCCCAGTTGCAGGATGAAGCTTTTGGTGCTCGAACCATGTCCTCTCGGCCCAACCTCTGAAGAACAAAGCCTCATATGGATCTTCTAATTCCCCACGGGGCCTCCCTGGGCAACACCACCAATTTAGTGCCCTTTAGCGGCAAGTTACGACCTCTTTTCTGTTGTGAGTTTGTACCAGTCACGGACCAGGCAAAGACTGCCCAAACTCAGGGACCGGGCAAAGACTGCCCAAACTCAGGGACCGGGCAAAGACTGCCCAAACTCAGGGACCGGGCAAAGACTGCCCAAACTCAGGGACCGGGCAAAGACTGCCCAAACTCAGGGACCGGGCAAAGACTGCCCAAACTCAGGGACCGGGCAAAGACTGCCCAAACTCAGGGACCGGGCAAAGACTGCCCAAACTCAGGGACCGGGCAAAGACTGCCCAAACTCAGGGACCGGGCAAAGACTGCCCAAACTCAGGGACCGGGCAAAGACTGCCCAAACTCACGGACCGGGCAAAGACTGCCCAAACTCAGGGACCGGGCAAAGACTGCCCAAACTCAGGGATCGGGCAAAGACTGCCCAAACTCAGGGACCGGGCAAAGACTGCCCAAACTCACGGACCGGGCAAAGACTGCCCAAACTCAGGGACCGGGCAAAGACTGCCCAAACTCACGGACCGGGCAAAGACTGCCCAAACTCATGGACCGGGCAAAGACTGCCCAAACTCACGGACCGGGCAAAGACTGCCCAAACTCACGGACCGGGCAAAGACTGCCCAAACTCAGGGACCGGGCAAAGACTGCCCAAACTCACGGACCGGGCAAAGACTGCCCAAACTCAGGGACCGGGCAAAGACTGCCCAAACTCTGGGACCGGGCAAAGACTGCCCAAACTCACGGACCAGGCAAAAACTGCCCAAACTCACGGACCGGGCAAAGACTGCCCAAACTCAGGGACCGGGCAAAGACTGCCCAAACTCAGGGACCGGGCAAAGACTGCCCAAACTCACGGACCGGGCAAAAACTGCCCAAACTCAGGGACCGGGCAAAGACTGCCCAAACTCACGGACCAGGCAAAAACTGCCCAAACTCACGGACCGGGCAAAGACTGCCCAAACTCAGGGACCGGGCAAAGACTGCCCAAACTCACGGACCGGGCAAAGACTGCCCAAACTCAGGGACCAGGCAAAAACTGCCCAAACTCAGGGACCGGGCAAAGACTGCCCAAACTCAGGGACCAGGCAAAAACTGCCCAAACTCAGGGACCGGGCAAAGACTGCCCAAACTCACGGACCAGGCAAAAACTGCCCAAACTCAGGGACCGGGCAAAGACTGCCCAAACTCACGGACCAGGCAAAAACTGCCCAAACTCACGGACCGGGCAAAGACTGCCCAAACTCACGGAGCGGGCAAAGACTGCCCAAACTCACGGACCAGGCAAAGACTGCCCAAACTCACGGACCGGGCAAAGACTGCCCAAACTCACGGACCGGGCAAAGACTGCCCAAACTCAGGGACCGGGCAAAGACTGCCCAAACTCACGGACCGGGCAAAGACTGCCCAAACTCACGGACCGGGCAAAGACTGCCCAAACTCACGGACCGGGCAAAGACTGCCCAAACTCAGGGACCGGGCAAAGACTGCCCAAACTCAGGGACCGGGCAAAGACTGCCCAAACTCAGGGACCGGGCAAAGACTGCCCAAACTCAGGGACCGGGCAAAGACTGCCCAAACTCACGGACCGGGCAAAGACTGCCCAAACTCAGGGACCGGGCAAAGACTGCCCAAACTCAGGGACCGGGCAAAGACTGCCCAAACTCACGGACCAGGCAAAAACTGCCCAAACTCACGGACCGGGCAAAGACTGCCCAAACTCAGGGACCGGGCAAAGACTGCCCAAACTCACGGACCAGGCAAAGACTGCCCAAACTCACGGACCGGGCAAAGACTGCCCAAACTCAGGGACCGGGCAAAGACTGCCCAAACTCACGGACCGGGCAAAGACTGCCCAAACTCAGGGACCGGGCAAAGACTGCCCAAACTCACGGACCGGGCAAAGACTGCCCAAACTCACGGACCGGGCAAAGACTGCCCAAACTCACGGACCGGGCAAAGACTGCCCAAACTCACGGACCAGGCAAAGACTGCCCAAACTCACGGACCGGGCAAAGACTGCCCAAACTCAGGGACCGGGCAAAGACTGCCCAAACTCACGGACCGGGCAAAGACTGCCCAAACTCAGGGACCGGGCAAAAACTGCCCAAACTCAGGGACCAGGCAAAGACTGCCCAAACTCACGGACCAGGCAAAAACTGCCCAAACTCACGGACCAGGCAAAAACTGCCCAAACTCAGGGACCGGGCAAAGACTGCCCAAACTCAGGGATCGGGCAAAGACTGCCCAAACTCACGGACCGGGCAAAGACTGCCCAAACTCAGGGACCGGGCAAAGACTGCCCAAACTCACGGACCAGGCAAAAACTGCCCAAACTCACGGACCGGGCAAAGACTGCCCAAACTCACGGACCGGGCAAAAACTGCCCAAACTCACGGACCGGGCAAAGACTGCCCAAACTCACGGACCGGGCAAAGACTGCCCAAACTCACGGACCGGGCAAAGACTGCCCAAACTCACGGACCGGGCAAAGACTGCCCAAACTCACGGACCAGGCAAAAACTGCCCAAACTCACGGACCGGGCAAAGACTGCCCAAACTCACGGACCGGGCAAAGACTGCCCAAACTCACGGACCAGGCAAAGACTGCCCAAACTCACGGACCGGGCAAAGACTGCCCAAACTCAGGGACCGGGCAAAGACTGCCCAAACTCACGGACCGGGCAAAGACTGCCCAAACTCAGGGACCGGGCAAAGACTGCCCAAACTCAGGGACCGGGCAAAGACTGCCCAAACTCAAGGACCAGGCAAAAACTGCCCAAACTCACGGACCGGGCAAAGACTGCCCAAACTCAGGGACCGGGCAAAGACTGCCCAAACTCAGGGACCGGGCAAAGACTGCCCAAACTCACGGACCGGGCAAAAACTGCCCAAACTCAGGGACCGGGCAAAGACTGCCCAAACTCACGGACCAGGCAAAAACTGCCCAAACTCACGGACCGGGCAAAGACTGCCCAAACTCAGGGACCGGGCAAAGACTGCCCAAACTCACGGACCGGGCAAAGACTGCCCAAACTCAGGGACCAGGCAAAAACTGCCCAAACTCAGGGACCGGGCAAAGACTGCCCAAACTCAGGGACCAGGCAAAAACTGCCCAAACTCAGGGACCGGGCAAAGACTGCCCAAACTCACGGACCAGGCAAAAACTGCCCAAACTCACGGACCGGGCAAAGACTGCCCAAACTCACGGAGCGGGCAAAGACTGCCCAAACTCACGGACCAGGCAAAGACTGCCCAAACTCACGGACCGGGCAAAGACTGCCCAAACTCACGGACCGGGCAAAGACTGCCCAAACTCAGGGACCGGGCAAAGACTGCCCAAACTCACGGACCGGGCAAAGACTGCCCAAACTCACGGACCGGGCAAAGACTGCCCAAACTCACGGACCGGGCAAAGACTGCCCAAACTCAGGGACCGGGCAAAGACTGCCCAAACTCAGGGACCGGGCAAAGACTGCCCAAACTCAGGGACCGGGCAAAGACTGCCCAAACTCAGGGACCGGGCAAAGACTGCCCAAACTCACGGACCGGGCAAAGACTGCCCAAACTCAGGGACCGGGCAAAGACTGCCCAAACTCAGGGACCGGGCAAAGACTGCCCAAACTCACGGACCAGGCAAAAACTGCCCAAACTCACGGACCGGGCAAAGACTGCCCAAACTCAGGGACCGGGCAAAGACTGCCCAAACTCACGGACCAGGCAAAGACTGCCCAAACTCACGGACCGGGCAAAGACTGCCCAAACTCAGGGACCGGGCAAAGACTGCCCAAACTCACGGACCGGGCAAAGACTGCCCAAACTCAGGGACCGGGCAAAGACTGCCCAAACTCACGGACCGGGCAAAGACTGCCCAAACTCACGGACCGGGCAAAGACTGCCCAAACTCACGGACCGGGCAAAGACTGCCCAAACTCACGGACCAGGCAAAGACTGCCCAAACTCACGGACCGGGCAAAGACTGCCCAAACTCAGGGACCGGGCAAAGACTGCCCAAACTCACGGACCGGGCAAAGACTGCCCAAACTCAGGGACCGGGCAAAAACTGCCCAAACTCAGGGACCAGGCAAAGACTGCCCAAACTCACGGACCAGGCAAAAACTGCCCAAACTCACGGACCAGGCAAAAACTGCCCAAACTCAGGGACCGGGCAAAGACTGCCCAAACTCAGGGATCGGGCAAAGACTGCCCAAACTCACGGACCGGGCAAAGACTGCCCAAACTCAGGGACCGGGCAAAGACTGCCCAAACTCACGGACCAGGCAAAAACTGCCCAAACTCACGGACCGGGCAAAGACTGCCCAAACTCACGGACCGGGCAAAAACTGCCCAAACTCACGGACCGGGCAAAGACTGCCCAAACTCACGGACCGGGCAAAGACTGCCCAAACTCACGGACCGGGCAAAGACTGCCCAAACTCACGGACCGGGCAAAGACTGCCCAAACTCACGGACCAGGCAAAAACTGCCCAAACTCACGGACCGGGCAAAGACTGCCCAAACTCACGGACCGGGCAAAGACTGCCCAAACTCACGGACCAGGCAAAGACTGCCCAAACTCACGGACCGGGCAAAGACTGCCCAAACTCAGGGACCGGGCAAAGACTGCCCAAACTCAGGGACCGGGCAAAGACTGCCCAAACTCACGGACCGGGCAAAAACTGCCCAAACTCAGGGACCGGGCAAAGACTGCCCAAACTCAGGGACCGGGCAAAGACTGCCCAAACTCACGGACCGGGCAAAGACTGCCCAAACTCAGGGACCGGGCAAAGACTGCCCAAACTCACGGACCGGGCAAAGACTGCCCAAACTCAGGGACCGGGCAAAGACTGCCCAAACTCACGGACCAGGCAAAAACTGCCCAAACTCACGGACCGGGCAAAGACTGCCCAAACTCAGGGACCGGGCAAAGACTGCCCAAACTCACGGACCAGGCAAAGACTGCCCAAACTCACGGACCGGGCAAAGACTGCCCAAACTCAGGGACCGGGCAAAGACTGCCCAAACTCACGGACCGGGCAAAGACTGCCCAAACTCAGGGACCGGGCAAAGACTGCCCAAACTCAGGGACCGGGCAAAGACTGCCCAAACTCACGGACCAGGCAAAAACTGCCCAAACTCAGGGACCGGGCAAAGACTGCCCAAACTCACGGACCGGGCAAAGACTGCCCAAACTCAGGGACCGGGCAAAGACTGCCCAAACTCAGGGACCGGGCAAAGACTGCCCAAACTCACGGACCGGGCAAAGACTGCCCAAACTCAGGGACCGGGCAAAGACTGCCCAAACTCACGGACCGGGCAAAGACTGCCCAAACTCACGGACCGGGCAAAGACTGCCCAAACTCACGGACCAGGCAAAAACTGCCCAAACTCACGGAGCGGGCAAAGACTGCCCAAACTCACGGAGCGGGCAAAGACTGCCCAAACTCACGGACCGGGCAAAGACTGCCCAAACTCACGGACCAGGCAAAAACTGCCCAAACTCACGGACCGGGCAAAGACTGCCCAAACTCAGGGACCGGGCAAAGACTGCCCAAACTCACGGACCAGGCAAAAACTGCCCAAACTCACGGACCGGGCAAAAACTGCCCAAACTCAGGGACCGGGCAAAGACTGCCCAAACTCACGGACCGGGCAAAGACTGCCCAAACTCAGGGACCGGGCAAAGACTGCCCAAACTCACGGACCGGGCAAAGACTGCCCAAACTCACGGACCGGGCAAAGACTGCCCAAACTCAGGGACCAGGCAAAGACTGCCCAAACTCACGGACCGGGCAAAGACTGCCCAAACTCACGGACCAGGCAAAGACTGCCCAAACTCAGGGACCGGGCAAAGACTGCCCAAACTCACGGACCGGGCAAAGACTGCCCAAACTCACGGACCAGGCAAAAACTGCCCAAACTCAGGGACCGGGCAAAGACTGCCCAAACTCACGGACCGGGCAAAGACTGCCCAAACTCACGGACCGGGCAAAGACTGCCCAAACTCACGGACCAGGCAAAAACTGCCCAAACTCACGGACCGGGCAAAGACTGCCCAAACTCAGGGACCGGGCAAAGACTGCCCAAACTCAGGGACCGGGCAAAGACTGCCCAAACTCAGGGACCGGGCAAAGACTGCCCAAACTCACGGACCGGGCAAAGACTGCCCAAACTCACGGACCGGGCAAAGACTGCCCAAACTCAGGGACCGGGCAAAGACTGCCCAAACTCAGGGACCGGGCAAAGACTGCCCAAACTCACGGACCGGGCAAAGACTGCCCAAACTCAGGGACCGGGCAAAGACTGCCCAAACTCAGGGACCGGGCAAAGACTGCCCAAACTCAGGGACCAGGCAAAGACTGCCCAAACTCACGGACCGGGCAAAGACTGCCCAAACTCACGGACCGGGCAAAGACTGCCCAAACTCACGGACCGGGCAAAGACTGCCCAAACTCACGGACCAGGCAAAGACTGCCCAAACTCACGGACCGGGCAAAGACTGCCCAAACTCACGGACCAGGCAAAAACTGCCCAAACTCACGGACCGGGCAAAGACTGCCCAAACTCACGGACCAGGCAAAAACTGCCCAAACTCACGGACCGGGCAAAGACTGCCCAAACTGACGGACCGGGCAAAGACTGCCCAAACTCACGGACCGGGCAAAGACTGCCCAAACTGACGGACCGGGCAAAGACTGCCCAAACTCACGGACCGGGCAAAGACTGCCCAAACTCACGGACCGGGCAAAGACTGCCCAAACTCACGGAGCGGGCAAAGACTGCCCAAACTCACGGAGCGGGCAAAGGCTGCCCAAACTCATGTAGCTAATCACTATCACAACCTTTTCAACCAATAGATGGAAGTAAGTAAAAAATGGCTCTTAGGCTAAGTTGGACTTTGAGTGATACATATTCATTCTTAAATCACTGCTGTAGCTAACTCTTAAGAGTTCAGTTTGTGGGCAGCGTTGATTGCCAATCCGTGGTTTCCCCGAGGCCACGAAGAATCAACCACTGGAGCCACGGAGCAGCCGGGGCTGGTAGAACAAGAGATGGGCTTTAAACAACAAACCAGCAATTTCCTCAGTCAATTTTCTGGTGCCAGAAGATTTATTGAATTCAATGTCACAACTTGCCATGGTGAACTCATGGCCTCTGAGGTTGGCAGTCTAATACCATAACCACTACACTGCTGTACCCAGCTTAATTCTGCCTGAAGGAATATGAATCATTAACTGATATGAAACATGTTTTCACCGTGCCGTTCCTTGTGTCTAGCTAAACCACTAAAGGCTGAGCTACAAACAATTGTTACTTTTGTGAAGTCATACCTCAAACCAACATTGTGAGAACTTGTCCAATTGGGAACAACTTGTACCAGATTGCTCAATTGAATTCTGTTCCCTGCACTCCAATCATTTTAATAAGATTTCGTATTCAGATCGAGTTGTTTATTATAATTACACATTTTGATCATCACCAATACATTTCTTTGTAGAATGCAAATTTTGTCCATCCTGCCTCAGCCATGACCTTTGCACTTGATATGCAAAGTAGACATCACATTTGCACCCAGCTGGCTTAAACTTATGTATCTGCAAAATACCAACAAGTCAAGAGTTTGGGAATACTGAATCCGACACAAGGAGAGCAAGTATATAGGAACATAGGAATTTCCAGACTAGAAAAAACCAAGGTCCATCTAGTTCGCCTTCTACCATCCTGGTCGACGCAGGATACGATAACGGAGTTGTTGATTAATCAGAGCAATCAATCTCTATCAATGAGTCTACAACAGACCCAGACATGAGGCGAGGGAAACCCCCAGTGGGGGAGAGATTGGGGAACCAAAGGTCGAAAGTCACCTGTTCCTCCCGAGCCTGTTACACTTACCCCATGTCATCTCTCAAATTATTCATACTGGATCCCAAAATGTTATTTTCTGAAAAAAAAAATCTAATTTACATTTGAATGAACAAACACTAACTGCTTCCACCATCTCCCGAGGGAATCGGTTCCATAAATTGCCCACTCGCTGACTGAAATATTGTTTCCGCGGATTCGTTTTTGAATTTATCCCCCTAATTAGTTGTTGAACTGCCTCATAGCTCGTGTTCCCCTTATCCTCTAATGCAGTAACAATATGGTTTTGGTGTCCCTCTCAGACGTGACACCAGAAGGAAAAGTGATATGTGGCACCAGGAGGAAGGAAATCGGGTGAGGAGGGTGTCAGGATTTTCAGGTGTTGTCACTGGATATTCTCTTGGCCTCAGTGTCGACAGTCACTCTTGCAGTGGACCTTAGGTCCCTAAGATACAGAGTGCACCTTTTACTACCCAATATTTAAACAATAACGTGACCTGAAGATCGTTCCATAAAACCCTTGCTTCATATAATGGGTACTGAAATATTGAACCATTTGCATTCTCTACCCATTGCAGTTGGCAGACTGAACAGCACTCCGATTAAGACTAAGCATGATTGCAGAAGAGTTTTCACAGTGAGATCAATTTCTGACACTTCTTGTTTTATCAAACTCACAAAGATGTAACCTTACTGACACTGTAGGTGCCCGCTTTCAAGCTAGCTATTCCAAAACTAACTGGCCCCGTAAATTTGTTACAAGCTACTAAATTGAAGCTGAGGTGACATTTCTACAAAAGCTAAAGGGTTAAAAAGGTCTCGAAGGGTTAAGTTATGAGGACAGGATGCATCGACTAGGGATGTATTCTGTTAAATATCAATTAAAGGATGATCTAATTGAGGTTTAAGATGATCAAAGGAGTTAATGGGGTAGATAGAGACTATTTCACTGATGGGGAGTCCAGAACAAGGGGGCATAACCTTAAAATTAGAGCTGGGTGAGGGTATTAAGGGTTACGGAAACAAGGCGGATAGATGGAGTGAAGATCAGCCATGATCTAATTGAATGGCAGCACAAGCTCGAGGGGCTGAATGGCCTCCTCCTGTTCCTATGTTCCAGTGAAAGCAGAATTGTAACACCGCCCCCGCAATTTTCGAGTGATGTCTCACTGAAATGAAATGTTGCCATGGCTTCCAATTTCAGATGCGAATCGAAACATGCATTTTCAGCACTATTCTTCAGTTTTTATTTCATGTTTTATTGATTTTGTAACTCTACAGTTCACTGAGTGCACCGATAATTTGGTTTATTAAAAGAAACTCAAATTTCAAAATTATTCCGTATTTACTGATTGTGAAAGATTTATAATGAGTGAAAATACAGAATATGGATTTTCACCAAAGTAGTCCGTAAATTATAAACTTAAACTTTACATTAGATGCAAACAGTACAATATTTATTTTTAATCAGTAATTTGCTCACCACTGTGGCTGTCAGTGAGCTGGGTGGATCTCTCTGTGTGACGGTGTCAGTGAGCTGGGTGGATCTCTCTGTGTGACAGTGTCAGTGAGCTGGGTGGATCTCTCTGTGTGACGGTGTCAGTGAGCTGGGTGGATCTCTCTGTGTGACGGTGTCAGTGAGCTGGGCGGATCTATCTGTGTGACGGTGTCAGTGAGCTGGGTGGATCTCTCTGTGTGACGGTGTCAGTGAGCTGGGTGGATCTCTGTGTGACGGTGTCAGTGAGCTGGGTGGATCTCTCTGTGTGACGGCGTCAGTGAGCTGGGTGGATCTCTCTGTGTGACGGTGTCAGTGAGCTGGGTGGATCTCTCTGTGTGACGGTGTCAGTGAGCTGGGTGGATCTCTCTGTGTGACGGTGTCAGTGAGCTGGGTGGATCTCTCTGTGTGACGGTGTCAGTGAGCTGGGTGGATCTCTCTGTGTGACGGTGTCAGTGAGCTGGGTGGATCTCTCTGTGTGACGGTGTCAGTGAGCTGGGTGGATCTCTCTGTGCGACGGTGTCAGTGAGCTGGGTGGATCTCTCTGTGCGACGGTGTCAGTGAGCTGGGTGGATCTCTCTGTGTGACGGTGTCAGTGAGCTGGGTGGATCTCTCTGTGCGACGGTGTCAGTGAGCTGGGTGGATCTGTCTGTGCGACGGTGTCAGTGAGCTGGGTGGATCTCTCTGTGCGACGGTGTCAGTGAGCTGGGTGGATCTCTCTGTGCGACGGTGTCAGTGAGCTGGGTGGATCTCTCTGTGCGACGGTGTCAGTGAGCTGGGTGGATCTCTCTGTGCGACGGTGTCAGTGAGCTGGGTGGATCTCTCTGTGCGACGGTGTCAGTGAGCTGGGTGGATCGCTCTGTGTGACGGTGTCAGTGAGCTGGGTGGATCTCTCTGTGTGACGGTGTCAGTGAGCTGGGTGGATCTCTCTGTGAGACGGTGTCAGTGAGCTGGGTGGATCTCTCTGTGCGACGGTGTCAGTGAGCTGGGTGGATCTCTCTGTGCGACGGTGTCAGTGAGCTGGGTGGATCTGTCTGTGCGACGGTGTCAGTGAGCTGGGTGGATCTCTCTGTGTGACGGTGTCAGTGAGCTGGGTGGATCTGTCTGTGCGATGGTGTCAGTGAGCTGGGTGGATCTCTCTGTGTGACGGTGTCAGTGAGCTGGGTGGATCTCTCTGTGTGACGGTGTCAGTGAGCTGGGTGGATCTCTCTGTGTGACGGTGTCAGTGAGCTGGGTGGATCTCTCTGTGCGACGGTGTCAGTGAGCTGGGTGGATCTCTCTGTGTGACGGTGTCAGTGAGCTGGGTGGATCTCTCTGTGTGACGGTGTCAGTGAGCTGGGTGGATGTCTCTGTGTGACGGTGTCAGTGAGCTGGGTGGATCTCTCTGTGCGACGGTGTCAGCGAGCTGGGTGGATCTCTCTGTGTGACGGTGTCAGTGAGCTGGGTGGATCTCTCTGTGCGACGGTGTCAGCGAGCTGGGTGGATCTCTATGTGCGACGGTGTCAGTGAGCTTGGTGGATCTCTCTGTGCGACGGTGTCAGCGAGCTGGGTGGATCTCTCTGTGTGACGGTGTCAGTGAGCTGGGTAGATCTGTCTGTGCGACGGTGTCAGTGAGCTGTGTGGATCTCTCTGTGCGACGGTGTCAGTGAGCTGGGTGGATCTCTCTGTGCGACGGTGTCAGTGAGCTGGGTGGATCTCTCTGTGCGACGGTGTCAGTGAGCTGGGTGGATCTGTCTGTGCGACGGTGTCAGTGAGCTGGGTGGATCTGTCTGTGCGACGGTGTCAGTGAGCTGGGTGGATCTCTCTGTGTGACGGTGTCAGTGAGCTGGGTGGATCTCTCTGTGTGACGGTGTCAGTGAGCTGGGTGGATCTCTCTGTGTGACGGTGTCAGTGAGCTGGGTGGATCTCTCTGTGCGACGGTGTCAGTGAGCTGGGTGGATCTCTCTGTGTGACGGTGTCAGTGAGCTGGGTGGATCTCTCCGTGCGACGGTGTCAGCGAGCTGGGTGGATCTCTCTGTGCGACGGTGTCAGCGAGCTGGGTGGATCTCGCTGTGTGACGGTGTCAGCGAGCTGGGTGGATCTCTCTGTGCGACGGTGTCAGTGAGCTGGGTGGATCTCTCTGTGTGACGGTGTCAGTGAGCTGGGTGGATCTCTCTGTGTGACTGTGTCAGTGAGCTGGGTGGATCTGTCTGTGTGACGGTGTCAGTGAGCTGGGTGGATCTCTCTGTGTGACGGTGTCAGTGAGCTGGGTGGATCTCTCTGTGTGACGGTGTCAGTGAGCTGGGTGGATCTCTCTGTGTGACGGTGTCAGTGAGCTGGGTGGATCTCTCTGTGTGACGGTGTCAGTGAGCTGGGTGGATCTCTCTGTGCGACGGTGTCAGTGTGCTGGGTGGATCTCTCTGTGCGACGGTGTCAGTGAGCTGGGTGGATCTCTCTGTGTGACGGTGTCAGCGAGCTGGGTGGATCTCTCTGTGCGACGGTGTCAGTGAGCTGGGTGGATCTCTCTGTGTGACGGTGTCAGTGAGCAGGGTGGATCTCTCTGTGTGACGGTGTCAGTGAGCTGGGTGGATCTCTCTGTGTGACGGTGTCAGTGAGCTGGGTGGATCTCTCTGTGTGACGGTGTCAGTGAGCTGGGTGGATCTCTCTGTGTGACGGTGTCAGTCAGCTGGGTGGATCGCTCTGTGTGACGGTGTCAGTGAGCTGGGTGGATCTCTCTGTGTGACGGTGTCAGTGAGCCGGGTGGATCTCTCTGTGTGACGTTGTCAGTGAGCCGGGTGGATCTCTCTGTGTGACGGTGTCAGTGAGCTGGGTGGATCTCTCTGTGTGACGGTGTCAGTGAGCTGGGTGGATCTCTCTGTGTGACGGTGTCAGTGAGCTGGGTGGATCTCTCTGTGTGACGGTGTCAGTGAGCTGGGTGGATCACTCTGTGTGACGGTGTCAGTGAGCTGTGTGGATCTCTCTGTGTGACGGTGTCAGTGAGCTGGGTGGATCTCTCTGTGCGACGGTGTCAGTGAGCTGGGTGGATCTCTCTGTGTGACGGTGTCAGTGAGCTGGGTGGATCTCTCTGTGTGACGGTGTCAGTGAGCTGGTTCGATCTGTCTGTGTGACGGTGTCAGTGAGCTGGGTGGATCTCTCTGTGTGACGGTGTCAGTGAGCTGGGTGGATCTCTCTGTGTGACGGTGTCAGTGAGCTGGGTGGATCTCTCTGTGCGACGGTGTCAGTGAGCTGGGTGGATCTGTCTGTGCGACGGTGTCAGTGAGCTGGGTGGATCTCTCTGTGTGACGGTGTCAGTGAGCTGGGTGGATCTCTCTGTGTGATGGTGTCAGTGAGCTGGGTGGATCTCTCTGTGTGACGGTGTCAGTGAGCTGGGTGGATCTGTCTGTGTGACGGTGTCAGTGAGCTGGGTGGATCTCTCTGTGTGACGGTGTCAGTGAGCTGGGTGGATCTCTCTGTGTGACGGTGTCAGTGAGCTGGGTGGATCTCTCTGTGTGACGGTGTCAGTGAGCTGGGTGGATCTCTCTGTGTGACGGTGTCAGTGAGCTGGGTGGATCTCTCTGTGTGACGGTGTCAGTGAGCTGGGTGGATCTCTCTGTGCGACGGTGTCAGTGAGCTGGGTGGATCTCTCTGTGCGACGGTGTCAGTGAGCTGGGTGGATCTCTCTGTGTGACGGTGTCAGTGAGCTGGGTGGATCTCTCTGTGTGACGGTGTCAGTGAGCTGGGTGGATCTCTCTGTGTGACGGTGTCAGTGAGCTGGGTGGATCTCTCTGTGTGACGGTGTCAGTGAGCTGGGTGGATCTCTCTGTGTGACGGTGTCAGTGAGCTGGGTAGATCTCTCTGTGTGACGGTGTCAGTGTGCTGGGTGGATCTCTCTGTGTGACGGTGTCAGTGAGCTGGGTGGATCTCTCTGTGTGACGGTGTCAGTGAGCTGGGTGGATCTCTCTGTGTGATGGTGTCAGTGAGCTGGGTGGATCTCTCTGTGTGACGGTGTCAGTGAGCTGGGTGGATCTCTCTGTGTGACGGTGTCAGTGAGCTGGGTGGATCTCTCTGTGTGACGGTGTCAGTGAGCTGGGTGGATCTCTGTGCGACGGTGTCAGTGAGCTGGGTGGATCTCTCTGTGTGACGGTGTCAGTGAGCTGGGTGGATCTCTCTGTGTGACGGTGTCAGTGAGCTGGGTAGATCTCTCTGTGTGACGGTGTCAGTGTGCTGGGTGGATCTCTCTGTGTGACGGTGTCAGTGAGCTGGGTGGATCTCTCTGTGTGACGGTGTCAGTGAGCTGGGTGGATCTCTCTGTGTGACGGTGTCAGTGAGCTGGGTGGATCTCTCTGTGCGACGGTGTCAGTGTGCTGGGTGGATCTCTCTGTGCGACGGTGTCAGTGAGCTGGGTGGATCTCTCTGTGTGACGGTGTCAGCGAGCTGGGTGGATCTCTCTGTGCGACGGTGTCAGTGAGCTGGGTGGATCTCTCTGTGTGACGGTGTCAGTGAGCAGGGTGGATCTCTCTGTGTGACGGTGTCAGTGAGCTGGGTGGATCTCTCTGTGTGACGGTGTCAGTGAGCTGGGTGGATCTCTCTGTGTGACGGTGTCAGTGAGCTGGGTGGATCTCTCTGTGCGACGGTGTCAGTGAGCTGGGTGGATCTGTCTGTGCGACGGTGTCAGTGAGCTGGGTGGATCTCTCTGTGTGACGGTGTCAGTGAGCTGGGTGGATCTCTCTGTGTGATGGTGTCAGTGAGCTGGGTGGATCTCTCTGTGTGACGGTGTCAGTGAGCTGGGTGGATCTGTCTGTGTGACGGTGTCAGTGAGCTGGGTGGATCTCTCTGTGTGACGGTGTCAGTGAGCTGGGTGGATCTCTCTGTGTGACGGTGTCAGTGAGCTGGGTGGATCTCTCTGTGTGACGGTGTCAGTGAGCTGGGTGGATCTCTCTGTGTGACGGTGTCAGTGAGCTGGGTGGATCTCTCTGTGTGACGGTGTCAGTGAGCTGGGTGGATCTCTCTGTGTGACGGTGTCAGTGAGCTGGGTGGATCTCTCTGTGTGACGGTGTCAGTGAGCTGGGTGGATCTCTCTGTGCGACGGTGTCAGTGAGCTGGGTGGATCTCTCTGTGTGACGGTGTCAGTGAGCTGGGTGGATCTCTCTGTGTGACGGTGTCAGTGAGCTGGGTGGATCTCTCTGTGCGACGGTGTCAGTGAGCTGGGTGGATCTCTCTGTGTGACGGTGTCAGTGAGCTGGGTGGATCTCTCTGTGCGACGGTGTCAGTGAGCTGGGTGGATCTCTCTGTGTGACGGTGTCAGTGAGCTGGGTGGATCTCTCTGTGTGACGGTGTCAGTGAGCTGGGTGGATCTCTCTGTGTGACGGTGTCAGTGAGCTGGGTGGATCTCTCTGTGTGACGGTGTCAGTGAGCTGGGTGGATCTCTCTGTGTGACGGTGTCAGTGAGCTGGGTAGATCTCTCTGTGTGACGGTGTCAGTGTGCTGGGTGGATCTCTCTGTGTGACGGTGTCAGTGAGCTGGGTGGATCTCTCTGTGTGACGGTGTCAGTGAGCTGGGTGGATCTCTCTGTGTGACGGTGTCAGTGAGCTGGGTGGATCTGTCTGTGTGACGGTGTCAGTGAGCTGGGTGGATCTCTCTGTGTGACGGTGTCAGTGAGCTGGGTGGATCTCTGTGTGTGACGGTGTCAGTGAGCTGGGTGGATCTGTCTGTGTGACGGTGTCAGTGAGCTGGGTGGATCTGTCTGTGCGACGGTGTCAGTGAGCTGGGTGGATCTCTCTGTGTGACGGTGTCAGTGAGCTGGGTGGATCTCTCTGTGTGATGGTGTCAGTGAGCTGGGTGGATCTCTCTGTGTGACGGTGTCAGTGAGCTGGGTGGATCTGTCTGTGTGACGGTGTCAGTGAGCTGGGTGGATCTCTCTGTGTGACGGTGTCAGTGAGCTGGGTGGATCTCTCTGTGTGACGGTGTCAGTGAGCTGGGTGGATCTCTCTGTGTGACGGTGTCAGTGAGCTGGGTGGATCTCTCTGTGTGACGGTGTCAGTGAGCTGGGTGGATCTCTCTGTGTGACGGTGTCAGTGAGCTGGGTGGATCTCTCTGTGTGACGGTGTCAGTGAGCTGGGTGGATCTCTCTGTGCGACGGTGTCAGTGAGCTGGGTGGATCTCTCTGTGTGACGGTGTCAGTGAGCTGGGTGGATCTCTCTGTGTGACGGTGTCAGTGAGCTGGGTGGATCTCTCTGTGTGACGGTGTCAGTGAGCTGGGTGGATCTCTCTGTGTGACGGTGTCAGTGAGCTGGGTGGATCTCTCTGTGTGACGGTGTCAGTGAGCTGGGTAGATCTCTCTGTGTGACGGTGTCAGTGTGCTGGGTGGATCTCTCTGTGTGACGGTGTCAGTGAGCTGGGTGGATCTCTCTGTGTGACGGTGTCAGTGAGCTGGGTGGATCTCTCTGTGTGACGGTGTCAGTGAGCTGGGTGGATCTCTCTGTGTGACGGTGTCAGTGAGCTGGGTGGATCTCTCTGTGTGACGGTGTCAGTGAGCTGGGTGGATCTCTCTGTGTGACGGTGTCAGTGAGCTGGGTGGATCTCTCTGTGTGACGGTGTCAGTGAGCTGGGTGGATCTCTCTGTGCGACGGTGTCAGTGAGCTGGGTGGATCTCTCTGTGCGACGGTGTCAGTGAGCTGGGTGGATCTCTCTGTGCGACGGTGTCAGTGAGCTGGGTGGATCTCTCTGTGCGACGGTGTCAGTGAGCTGGGTGGATCTCTCTGTGTGACGGTGTCAGTGAGCTGGGTGGATCTCTCTGTGTGACGGTGTCAGTGAGCTGGGTGGATCTCTCTGTGTGACGGTGTCAGTGAGCTGGGTGGATCTCTCTGTGTGACGGTGTCAGTGAGCTGGGTAGATCTCTCTGTGTGACGGTGTCAGTGTGCTGGGTGGATCTCTCTGTGTGACGGTGTCAGTGAGCTGGGTGGATCTCTCTGTGTGACGGTGTCAGTGAGCTGGGTGGATCTCTCTGTGTGATGGTGTCAGTGAGCTGGGTGGATCTCTCTGTGTGACGGTGTCAGTGAGCTGGGTGGATCTCTCTGTGTGACGGTGTCAGTGAGCTGGGTGGATCTCTCTGTGTGACGGTGTCAGTGAGCTGGGTGGATCTCTGTGCGACGGTGTCAGTGAGCTGGGTGGATCTCTCTGTGTGACGGTGTCAGTGAGCTGGGTGGATCTCTCTGTGTGACGGTGTCAGTGAGCTGGGTAGATCTCTCTGTGTGACGGTGTCAGTGTGCTGGGTGGATCTCTCTGTGTGACGGTGTCAGTGAGCTGGGTGGATCTCTCTGTGTGATGGTGTCAGTGGACTGGGTGGATCTCTCTGTGTGACGGTGTCAGTGAGCTGGGTGGATCTCTCTGTGTGACGCTGTCAGTGATCTGGGTGGATCTCTCTGTGTGACGGTGTCAGTGAGCTGGGTGGATCTCTCTGTGTGACGGTGTCAGTGAGCTGGGTGGATCTCTCTGTGTGACGGTGTCAGTGAGCTGGGTGGATCTCTCTGTGTGACGGTGTCAGTGAGCTGGGTGGATCTCTCTGTGTGACGGTGTCAGTGAGCTGGGTGGATCACTCTGTGTGACGGTGTCAGTGAGCTGTGTGGATCTGTCTGTGCGACGGTGTCAGTGAGCTGTGTGAATCTCTCTGTGCGACAGTGTCAGTGAGCTGGGTGGATCTCTCTGTGCAACGGTGTCAGTGAGCTGGGTGGATCTCTCTGTGTGACGGTGTCAGTGAGCAGGGTGGATCTCTCTGTGTGACGGTGTCAGTGAGCTGGGTGGATCTCTCTGTGTGACGGTGTCAGTGAGCTGGGTGGATCTCTCTGTGTGACGGTGTCAGTGAGCTGGTTCGATCTGTCTGTGTGACGGTGTCAGTGAGCTGGGTGGATCTCTCTGTGTGACGGTGTCAGTGAGCTGGGTGGATCTCTCTGTGTGACGGTGTCAGTGAGCTGGGTGGATCTCTCTGTGCGACGGTGTCAGTGAGCTGGGTGGATCTCTCTGTGTGACGGTGTCAGTGAGCTGGGTGGATCTGTCTGTGTGACGGTGTCAGTGAGCTGGGTGGATCTCTCTGTGTGACGGTGTCAGTGAGCTGGGTGGATCTCTCTGTGTGACGGTGTCAGTGAGCTGGGTGGATCTCTCTGTGCGACGGTGTCAGTGAGCTGGGTGGATCTCTCTGTGTGACGGTGTCAGTGAGCTGGGTGGATCTCTCTGTGTGACGGTGTCAGTGAGCTGGGTGGATCTCTCTGTGTGACGGTGTCAGTGAGCTGGGTGGATCTCTCTGTGTGACGGTGTCAGTGAGCTGGGTGGATCTGTCTGTGTGACGGTGTCAGTGAGCTGGGTGGATCTCTCTGTGTGACGGTTTCAGTGAGCTGGGTGGATCTGTCTGTGTGACGGTGTCAGTGAGCTGGGTGGATCTCTCTGTGTGACGGTGTCAGTGTGCTGGGTGGATCTCTCTGTGTGACGGTGTCAGTGAGCTGGGTGGATCTCTCTGTGTGATGGTGTCAGTGGTCTGGGTGGATCTCTCTGTGTGACGGTGTCAGTGAGCTGGGTGGATCTCTCTGTGTGACGGTGTCAGTGAGTTGGGTGGATCTCTCTGTGTGACGGTGTCAGTGAGCTGGGTGGATCTCTCTGTGTGACGGTGTCAGTGAGCTGGGTGGATCTCTCTGTGTGACGGTGTCAGTGAGCTGGGTGGATCTCTCTGTGTGACGGTGTCAGTGATCTGGGTGGATCTCTCTGTGTGACGGTGTCAGTGAGCTGGGTGGATCTCTCTGTGTGATGTTGTCAGTGAGCTGGGTGGATCTCTCTGTGCGACGGTGTCAGTGAGCTGGGTGGATCTCTCTGTGTGACGGTTTAAGTGAGCCGGGTGGATCTCTCTGTGTGACGGTGTCAGTGAGCTGGGTAGATCTCTCTGTGTGACAGTGTCAGTGTGCTGGGTGGATCTCTCTGTGTGACGGTGTCAGTGAGCTGGGTGGATCTCTCTGTGTGATGGTGTCAGTGGAGTGGGTGGATCTCTCTGTGTGACGGTGTCAGTGAGCTGGGTGGATCTCTCTGCGACGGTGTCAGTGAGCTGGGTGGATCTCTCTGTGAGACGGTGTCAGTGAGCTGGGTGGATCTCTCTGTGCGACGGTGTCAGTGAGCTGGGTGGATCTCTCTGTGCGACGGTGTCAGTGAGCTGGGTGGATCTGTCTGTGCGACGGTGTCAGTGAGCTGGGTGGATCTCTCTGTGTGACGGTGTCAGTGAGCTGGGTGGATCTGTCTGTGCGACGGTGTCAGTGAGCTGGGTGGATCTCTCTATGTGACGGTGTCAGTGAGCTGGGTGGATCTCTCTGTGTGACGGTGTCAGTGAGCTGGGTGGATCTCTCTGTGTGACGGTGTCAGTGAGCTGGGTGGATCTCTCTGTGCGACGGTGTCAGTGAGCTGGGTGGATCTCTCTGTGTGACGGTGTCAGTGAGCTGGGTGGATCTCTCCGTGTGACGGTGTCAGTGAGCTGGGTGGATGTCTCTGTGTGACGGTGTCAGTGAGCTGGGTGGATCTCTCTGTGTGACGGTGTCAGTGAGCTGGGTGGATCTCTCTGTGTGACGGTGTCAGTGAGCTGGGTGGATCTCTCTGTGTGACGGTGTCAGTGAGCTGGGTGGATCTCTCTGTGTGACGGTGTCAGTGAGCTGGGTGGATCTCTCTGTGCGACGGTGTCAGCGAGCTGGGTGGATCTCTCTGAGTGACGGTGTCAGTGAGCTGGGTGGATCTCTCTGTGCGACAGTGTCAGCAAGCTGGGTGGATCTCTCTGTGCGACGGTGTCAGTGAGCTTGGTGGATCTCTCTGTGCGACGGTGTCAGCGAGCTGGGTGGATCTCTCTGTGCGACAGTGTCAGTGAGCTGGGTGGATCTCTCTGTGCGACGGTGTCAGTGAGCTGGGTGGATCTCTCTGTGCGACGGTGTCAGTGAGCTGGGTGGATCTCTCTGTGCGACGGTGTCAGTGAGCTGGGTGGATCTCTCTGTGCGACGGTGTCAGTGAGCTGGGTGGATCTGTCTGTGCGACGGTGTCAGTGAGCTGGGTGGATCTCTCTGTGTGACGGTGTCAGTGAGCTGGGTGGATCTCTCTGTGTGACGGTGTCAGTGAGCTGGGTGGATCTCTCTGTGTGACGGTGTCAGTGAGCTGGGTGGATCTCTCTGTGCGACGGTGTCAGTGAGCTGGGTGGATCTCTCTGTGCGACGGTGTCAGCGAGCTGGGTGGATCTCTCTGTGTGACGGTGTCAGTGAGCTGGGTGGATCTCTCTGTGCGACGGTGTCAGCGAGCTGGGTGGATCTCTCTGTGCGACGGTGTCAGCGAGCTGGGTGGATCTCGCTGTGTGACGGTGTCAGCGAGCTGGGTGGATCTCTCTGCGCGACGGTGTCAGTGAGCTGGGTGGATCTGTCTGTGTGACGGTGTCAGTGAGCTGGGTAGATCTGTCTGTGCGACGGTTTCAGTGAGCTGTGTGGATCTCTCTGTGCGACGGTGTCAGTGAGCTGGGTGGATCTCTCTGTGCGACGGTGTCAGTGAGCTGGGTGGATCTCTCTGTGCGACGGTGTCAGTGAGCTGGGTGGATCTCTCTGTGCGACGGTGTCAGTGAGCTGGGTGGATCTGTCTGTGTGACGGTGTCAGTGAGCTGGGTGGATCTCTCTGTGTGACGGTGTCAGTGAGCTGGGTGGATCTCTCTGTGTGACGGTGTCAGTGAGCTGGGTGTATCTCTCTGTGTGACGGTGTCAGTGAGCTGGGTGGATCACTCTGTGTGACGGTGTCAGTGAGCTGGGTGGATCTCTCTGTGTGACGGTGTCAGTGAGCTGGGTGGATCTGTCTGTGTGACGGTGTCAGTGAGCTGGGTGGATCTCTCTGTGTGACGGTGTCAGTGAGCTGGGTGGATCTCTGTGTGTGACGGTGTCAGTGAGCTGGGTGGATCTGTCTGTGTGACGGTGTCAGTGAGCTGGGTGGATCTCTCTGTGTGACGGTGTCAGTGAGCTGGGTGGATCTCTCTGTGTGACGGTGTCAGTGAGCTGGGTGGATCTCTCTGTGTGACGGTGTCAGTGAGCTGGGTGGATCTCTCTGTGTGACGGTGTCAGTGAGCTGGGTGGATCTCTCTGTGTGACTGTGTCAGTGAGCTGGGTGGATCTGTCTGTGCGACGGTGTCAGTGAGCTGGGTGGATCTCTCTGTGCGACGGTGTCAGTGAGCTGGGTGGATCTCTCTGTGTGACGGTGTCAGTGAGCTGGGTGGATCTCTCTGTGTGACGGTGTCAGTGAGCTGGGTGGATCTCTCTGTGTGACGGTGTCAGTGAGCTGGGTGGATCTCTCTGTGCGACGGTGTCAGTGTGCTGGGTGGATCTCTCTGTGCGACGGTGTCAGTGAGCTGGGTGGATCTCTCTGTGCGACGGTGTCAGCGAGCTGGGTGGATCTCTCTGTGTGACGGTGTCAGCGAGCTGGGTGTATCTCTCTGTGTGACGGTGTCAGCGAGCTGGGTGGATCTCTCTGTGTGACGGTGTCAGTGAGCTGGGTGGATCTCTCTGTGTGACGGTGTCAGTGAGCTGGGTGGATCTCTCTGTGTGACGGTGTCAGTGAGCTGGGTGGATCACTCTGTGTGACGGTGTCAGTGAGCTGGGTGGATCTCTCTGTGTGACGGTGTCAGTGAGCTGGGTGGATCTCTCTGTGCGACTGTGTCAGTGAGCTGTGTGGATCTCTCTGTGCGACGGTGTCATTGAGCTGGGTGGATCTCTCTGTGCGACGGTGTCAGTGAGCTGGGTGGATCTCTCTGTGTGACGGTGTCAGTGAGCAGGGTGGATCTCTCTGTGTGACGGTGTCAGTGAGCTGGGTGGATCTCTCTGTGTGACGGTGTCAGTGAGCTGGGTGGATCTCTCTGTGTGACGGTGTCAGTGAGCTGGGTGTATCTCTCTGTGTGACGGTGTCAGGGAGCTGGGTGGATCTCTCTGTGTGACGGTGTCAGTGAGCAGGGTGGATCTCTCTGTGTGACGGTGTCAGTGAGCCGGGTGGATCTCTCTGTGTGTCGGTGTCAGTGAGCTGGGTGGATCTCTCTGTGTGACGGTGTCAGTGAGCTGGGTGGATCTCTCTGTGTGACGGTGTCAGTGAGCTGGGTGGATCACTCTCAGTGACGGTGTCAGTGAGCTGTGTGGATCTCTCTGTGTGACGGTGTCAGTGAGCTGGGTGGATCTCTCTGTGCGACGGTGTCAGTGAGCTGGGTGGATCTCTCTGTGTGACGGTGTCAGTGAGCTGGTTCGATCTGTCTGTGTGACGGTGTCAGTGAGCTGGGTGGATCTCTCCGTGTGACGGTGTCAGTGAGCTGGGTGGATCTCTCCGTGTGACGGTGTCAGTGAGCTGGGTGGATCTCTCTGTGCGACGGTGTCAGTGAGCTGGGTGGATCTGTCTGTGCGACGGTGTCAGTGAGCTGGGTGGATATCTCTGTGTGACGGTGTCAGTGAGCTGGGTGGATCTCTCTGTGTGACGGTGTCAGTGAGCTGGGTGTATCTCTCTGTGTGACGGTGTCAGCGAGCTGGGTGGATCTCTCTGTGTGACGGTGTCAGTGAGCTGGGTGGATCTCTCTGTGTGACGGTGTCAGTGAGCTGGGTGGATCTCTCTGTGTGACGGTGTCAGTGAGCTGGGTGGATCACTCTGTGTGACGGTGTCAGTGAGCTGGGTGGATCTCTCTGTGTGACGGTGTCAGTGAGCTGAGTGGATCTCTCTGTGCGACTGTGTCAGTGAGCTGTGTGGATCTCTCTGTGCGACGGTGTCATTGAGCTGGGTGGATCTCTCTGTGCGACGGTGTCAGTGAGCTGGGTGGATCTCTCTGTGTGACGGTGTCAGTGAGCAGGGTGGATCTCTCTGTGTGACGGTGTCAGTGAGCTGGGTGGATCTCTCTGTGTGACGGTGTCAGTGAGCTGGGTGGATCTCTCTGTGTGACGGTGTCAGTGAGCTGGGTGTATCTCTCTGTGTGACGGTGTCAGTGAGCTGGGTGGATCTCTCTGTGTGACGGTGTCAGTGAGCCGGGTGGATCTCTCTGTGTGACGGTGTCAGTGAGCCGGGTGGATCTCTCTGTGTGTCGGTGTCAGTGAGCTGGGTGGATCTCTCTGTGTGACGGTGTCAGTGAGCTGGGTGGATCTCTCTGTGTGACGGTGTCAGTGAGCTGGGTGGATCACTCTCAGTGACGGTGTCAGTGAGCTGTGTGGATCTCTCTGTGTGACGGTGTCAGTGAGCTGGGTGGATCTCTCTGTGCGACGGTGTCAGTGAGCTGGGTGGATCTCTCTGTGTGACGGTGTCAGTGAGCTGGTTCGATCTGTCTGTGTGACGGTGTCAGTGAGCTGGGTGGATCTCTCCGTGTGACGGTGTCAGTGAGCTGGGTGGATCTCTCCGTGTGACGGTGTCAGTGAGCTGGGTGGATCTCTCTGTGCGACGGTGTCAGTGAGCTGGGTGGATCTGTCTGTGCGACGGTGTCAGTGAGCTGGGTGGATATCTCTGTGTGACGGTGTCAGTGAGCTGGGTGGATCTCTCTGTGTGACGGTGTCAGTGAGCTGGGTGGATCTCTCTGTGTGACGGTGTCAGTGAGCTGGGTGGATCTGTCTGTGTGACGGTGTCAGTGAGCTGGGTGGATCTCTCTGTGTGACGGTGTCAGTGAGCTGGGTGGATCTCTCTGTGTGACGGTGTCAGTGTGCTGGGTGGATCTCTCTGTGTGACGGTGTCAGTGAGCTGGGTGGATCTGTCTGTGTGACGGTGTCAGTGAGCTGGGTGGATCTCTCTGTGTGACGGTGTCAGTGAGCTGGGTGGATCTGTCTGTGTGACGGTGTCAGTGAGCTGGGTGGATCTCTCTGTGTGACGGTGTCAGTGAGCTGGGTGGATCTCTCTGTGTGACGGTGTCAGTGAGCTGGGTGGATCTCTCTGTGTGACGGTGTCAGTGAGCTGGGTGGATCTCTCTGTGTGACGGTGTCAGTGAGCTGGGTGGATCTCTCTGTGTGACGGTGTCAGTGAGCTGGGTGGATCTCTCTGTGTGACGGTGTCAGTGAGCTGGCTGGATCTGTCTGTGTGACGGTGTCAGTGAGCTGGGTGGATCTCTCTGTGTGACGGTGTCAGTGAGCTGGGTAGATCTCTCTGTGTGACGGTGTCAGTGTGCTGGGTGGATCTCTCTGTGTGACGGTGTCAGTGAGCTGGGTGGATCTCTCTGTGTGACGGTGTCAGTGAGCTGGGTGGATCTCTCTGTGTGACGGTGTCAGTGAGCTGGGTGGATCTCTCTGTGTGACGGTGTCAGTGAGCTGGGTGGATCTCTCTGTGTGACGGTGTCAGTGAGCTGGGTGGATCTCTCTGTGTGACAGTGTCAGTGAGCTGGGTGGATCTCTCTGTGCGACGGTGTCAGTGAGCTGGGTGGATCTCTCTGTGTGACGGTGTCAGTGAGCTGGGTGGATCTCTCTGTGTGACGGTGTCAGTGAGCTGGGTAGATCTCTCTGTGTGACGGTGTCAGTGTGCTGGGTGGATCTCTCTGTGTGACGGTGTCAGTGAGCTGGGTGGATCTCTCTGTGTGATGGTGTCAGTGGACTGGGTGGATCTCTCTGTGTGACGGTGTCAGTGAGCTGGGTGGATCTCTCTGTGTGACGGTGTCAGTGATCTGGGTGGATCTCTCTGTGTGACGGTGTCAGTGAGCTGGGTGGATCTCTCTGTGTGACGGTGTCAGTGAGCTGGGTGGATCTGTCTGTGTGACGGTGTCAGTGAGCTGGGTGGATCTCTCTGTGTGACGGTGTCAGTGAGCTGGGTGGATCTCTCTGTGTGACGGTGTCAGTGAGCTGGGTGGATCTCGCTGTGTGACGATGTCAGTGAGCTGTGTGGATCTGTCTGTTCGACGGTGTCAGTGAGCTGTGTGAATCTCTCTGTGCGACAGTGTCAGTGAGCTGGGTGGATCTCTCTGTGTGACGGTGTCAGTGAGCAGGGTGGATCTCTCTGTGTGACGGTGTCAGTGAGCTGGGTGGATCTCTCTGTGTGACGGTGTCAGTGAGCTGGGTGGATCTCTCTGTGTGACGGTGTCAGTGAGCTGGTTCGATCTGTCTGTGTGACGGTGTCAGTGAGCTGGGTGGATCTCTCTGTGTGACGGTGTCAGTGAGCTGGGTGGATCTCTCTGTGTGACGGTGTCAGTGAGCTGGGTGGATCTCTCTGTGCGACGGTGTCAGTGAGCTGGGTGGATCTGTCTGTGCGACGGTGTCAGTGAGCTGGTTGGATCTCTCTGTGTGACGGTGTCAGTGAGCTGGGTGGATCTCTCTGTGTGACGGTGTCAGTGAGCTGGGTGGATCTCTCTGTGTGACGGTGTCAGTGAGCTGGGTGGATCTGTCTGTGTGACGGTGTCAGTGAGCTGGGTGGATCTCTCTGTGTGACGGTGTCAGTGAGCTGGGTAGATCTCTCTGTGTGACGGTGTCAGTGTGCTGGGTGGATCTCTCTGTGTGACGGTGTCAGTGAGCTGGGTGGATCTCTCTGTGTGATGGTGTCAGTGGTCTGGGTGGATCTCTCTGTGTGACGGTGTCAGTGAGCTGGGTGGATCTCTCTGTGTGACGGTGTCAGTGAGTTGGGTGGATCTCTCTGTGTGACGGTGTCAGTGAGCTGGGTGGATCTCTCTGTGTGACGGTGTCAGTGAGCTGGGTGGATCTCTCTGTGTGACGGTGTCAGTGAGCTGGGTGGATCTCTCTGTGTGACGGTGTCAGTGAGCTGGGTGGATCTCTCTGTGTGACGGTGTCAGTGAGCTGGGTGGATCTCTCTGTGTGATGTTGTCAGTGAGCTGGGTGGATCTCTCTGTGCGACGGTGTCAGTGAGCTGGGTGGATCTCTCTGAGTGACGGTGTCAGTGAGCTGGGTGGATCTCTCTGTGTGACGGTGTCAGTGAGCTGGGTGGATCTCTCTGTGCGACGGTGTCAGTGAGCTGGGTGGATCTCTCTGTGTGACGGTGTCAGTGAGCTGGTTCGATCTGTCTGTGTGACGGTGTCAGTGAGCTGGGTGGATCTCTCCGTGTGACGGTGTCAGTGAGCTGGGTGGATCTCTCCGTGTGACGGTGTCAGTGAGCTGGGTGGATCTCTCTGTGCGACGGTGTCAGTGAGCTGGGTGGATCTGTCTGTGCGACGGTGTCAGTGAGCTGGGTGGATATCTCTGTGTGACGGTGTCAGTGAGCTGGGTGGATCTCTCTGTGTGACGGTGTCAGTGAGCTGGGTGTATCTCTCTGTGTGACGGTGTCAGCGAGCTGGGTGGATCTCTCTGTGTGACGGTGTCAGTGAGCTGGGTGGATCTCTCTGTGTGACGGTGTCAGTGAGCTGGGTGGATCTCTCTGTGTGACGGTGTCAGTGAGCTGGGTGGATCACTCTGTGTGACGGTGTCAGTGAGCTGGGTGGATCTCTCTGTGTGACGGTGTCAGTGAGCTGGGTGGATCTCTCTGTGCGACTGTGTCAGTGAGCTGTGTGGATCTCTCTGTGCGACGGTGTCATTGAGCTGGGTGGATCTCTCTGTGCGACGGTGTCAGTGAGCTGGGTGGATCTCTCTGTGTGACGGTGTCAGTGAGCAGGGTGGATCTCTCTGTGTGACGGTGTCAGTGAGCTGGGTGGATCTCTCTGTGTGACGGTGTCAGTGAGCTGGGTGGATCTCTCTGTGTGACGGTGTCAGTGAGCTGGGTGTATCTCTCTGTGTGACGGTGTCAGTGAGCTGGGTGGATCTCTCTGTGTGACGGTGTCAGTGAGCCGGGTGGATCTCTCTGTGTGACGGTGTCAGTGAGCCGGGTGGATCTCTCTGTGTGTCGGTGTCAGTGAGCTGGGTGGATCTCTCTGTGTGACGGTGTCAGTGAGCTGGGTGGATCTCTCTGTGTGACGGTGTCAGTGAGCTGGGTGGATCACTCTCAGTGACGGTGTCAGTGAGCTGTGTGGATCTCTCTGTGTGACGGTGTCAGTGAGCTGGGTGGATCTCTCTGTGCGACGGTGTCAGTGAGCTGGGTGGATCTCTCTGTGTGACGGTGTCAGTGAGCTGGTTCGATCTGTCTGTGTGACGGTGTCAGTGAGCTGGGTGGATCTCTCCGTGTGACGGTGTCAGTGAGCTGGGTGGATCTCTCCGTGTGACGGTGTCAGTGAGCTGGGTGGATCTCTCTGTGCGACGGTGTCAGTGAGCTGGGTGGATCTGTCTGTGCGACGGTGTCAGTGAGCTGGGTGGATATCTCTGTGTGACGGTGTCAGTGAGCTGGGTGGATCTCTCTGTGTGACGGTGTCAGTGAGCTGGGTGGATCTCTCTGTGTGACGGTGTCAGTGAGCTGGGTGGATCTGTCTGTGTGACGGTGTCAGTGAGCTGGGTGGATCTCTCTGTGTGACGGTGTCAGTGAGCTGGGTGGATCTCTCTGTGTGACGGTGTCAGTGTGCTGGGTGGATCTCTCTGTGTGACGGTGTGAGTGAGCTGGGTGGATCTGTCTGTGTGACGGTGTCAGTGAGCTGGGTGGATCTCTCTGTGTGACGGTGTCAGTGAGCTGGGTGGATCTGTCTGTGTGACGGTGTCAGTGAGCTGGGTGGATCTCTCTGTGTGACGGTGTCAGTGAGCTGGGTGGATCTCTCTGTGTGACGGTGTCAGTGAGCTGGGTGGATCTCTCTGTGTGACGGTGTCAGTGAGCTGGGTGGATCTCTCTGTGTGACGGTGTCAGTGAGCTGGGTGGATCTCTCTGTGTGACGGTGTCAGTGAGCTGGGTGGATCTCTCTGTGTGACGGTGTCAGTGAGCTGGCTGGATCTGTCTGTGTGACGGTGTCAGTGAGCTGGGTGGATCTCTCTGTGTGACGGTGTCAGTGAGCTGGGTAGATCTCTCTGTGTGACGGTGTCAGTGTGCTGGGTGGATCTCTCTGTGTGACGGTGTCAGTGAGCTGGGTGGATCTCTCTGTGTGACGGTGTCAGTGAGCTGGGTGGATCTCTCTGTGTGACGGTGTCAGTGAGCTGGGTGGATCTCTCTGTGTGACGGTGTCAGTGAGCTGGGTGGATCTCTCTGTGTGACGGTGTCAGTGAGCTGGGTGGATCTCTCTGTGTGACAGTGTCAGTGAGCTGGGTGGATCTCTCTGTGCGACGGTGTCAGTGAGCTGGGTGGATCTCTCTGTGTGACGGTGTCAGTGAGCTGGGTGGATCTCTCTGTGTGACGGTGTCAGTGAGCTGGGTAGATCTCTCTGTGTGACGGTGTCAGTGTGCTGGGTGGATCTCTCTGTGTGACGGTGTCAGTGAGCTGGGTGGATCTCTCTGTGTGATGGTGTCAGTGAGCTGGGTGGATCTCTCTGTGTGACGGTGTCAGTGAGCTGGGTGGATCTCTCTGTGTGACGGTGTCAGTGATCTGGGTGGATCTCTCTGTGTGACGGTGTCAGTGAGCTGGGTGGATCTGTCTGTGTGACGGTGTCAGTGAGCTGGGTGGATCTCTCTGTGCGACGGTGTCAGTGAGCTGGGTGGATCTCTCTGTGTGACGGTGTCAGTGAGCTGGGTGGATCTCTCTGTGTGACGGTGTCAGTGAGCTGGGTAGATCTCTCTGTGTGACGGTGTCAGTGTGCTGGGTGGATCTCTCTGTGTGACGGTGTCAGTGAGCTGGGTGGATCTCTCTGTGTGATGGTGTCAGTGGACTGGGTGGATCTCTCTGTGTGACGGTGTCAGTGAGCTGGGTGGATCTCTCTGTGTGACGGTGTCAGTGATCTGGGTGGATCTCTCTGTGTGACGGTGTCAGTGAGCTGGGTGGATCTGTCTGTGTGACGGTGTCAGTGAGCTGGGTGGATCTCTCTGTGTGACGGTGTCAGTGAGCTGGGTGGATCTCTCTGTGTGACGGTGTCAGTGAGCTGGGTGGATCACTCTGTGTGACGGTGTCAGTGAGCTGTGTGGATCTGTCTGTTCGACGGTGTCAGTGAGCTGTGTGAATCTCTCTGTGCGACAGTGTCAGTGAGCTGGGTGGATCTCTCTGTGTGACGGTGTCAGTGAGCAGGGTGGATCTCTCTGTGTGACGGTGTCAGTGAGCTGGGTGGATCTCTCTGTGTGACGGTGTCAGTGAGCTGGGTGGATCTCTCTGTGTGACGGTGTCAGTGAGCTGGTTCGATCTGTCTGTGTGACGGTGTCAGTGAGCTGGGTGGATCTCTCTGTGTGACGGTGTCAGTGAGCTGGGTGGATCTCTCTGTGTGACGGTGTCAGTGAGCTGGGTGGATCTCTCTGTGCGACGGTGTCAGTGAGCTGGTTGGATCTCTCTGTGTGACGGTGTCAGTGAGCTGGGTGGATCTCTCTGTGTGACGGTGTCAGTGAGCTGGGTGGATCTCTCTGTGTGACGGTGTCAGTGAGCTGGGTGGATCTGTCTGTGTGACGGTGTCAGTGAGCTGGGTGGATCTCTCTGTGTGACGGTGTCAGTGAGCTGGGTAGATCTCTCTGTGTGACGGTGTCAGTGTGCTGGGTGGATCTCTCTGTGTGACGGTGTCAGTGAGCTGGGTGGATCTCTCTGTGTGATGGTGTCAGTGGTCTGGGTGGATCTCTCTGTGTGACGGTGTCAGTGAGCTGGGTGGATCTCTCTGTGTGACGGTGTCAGTGAGTTGGGTGGATCTCTCTGTGTGACGGTGTCAGTGAGCTGGGTGGATCTCTCTGTGTGACGGTGTCAGTGAGCTGGGTGGATCTCTCTGTGTGACGGTGTCAGTGAGCTGGGTGGATCTCTCTGTGTGACGGTGTCAGTGAGCTGGGTGGATCTCTCTGTGTGACGGTGTCAGTGAGCTGGGTGGATCTCTCTGTGTGATGTTGTCAGTGAGCTGGGTGGATCTCTCTGTGCGACGGTGTCAGTGAGCTGGGTGGATCTCTCTGAGTGACGGTGTCAGTGAGCTGGGTGGATCTCTCTGTGTGACGGTGTCAGTGAGCTGGGTGGATCTCTCTGTGTGACGGTGTCAGTGAGCTGGGTAGATCTCTCTGTGTGACGGTGTCAGTGTGCTGGGTGGATCTCTCTGTGTGACGGTGTCAGTGAGCTGGGTGGATCTCTCTGTGTGATGGTGTCAGTGGACTGGGTGGATCTCTCTGTGTGACGGTGTCAGTGAGCTGGGTGGATCTCTCTGTGTGACGGTGTCAGTGAGCTGGGTGGATCTCTCTGTGTGACGGTGTCAGTGAGCTGGGTGGATCTCTCTGTGTGACGGTGTCAGTGAGCTGGGTAGATCTCTCTGTGTGACGGTGTCAGTGTGCTGGGTGGATCTCTCTGTGTGACGGTGGCATTGAGCTGGGTGGATCTCTCTGTGTGACGGTGTCAGTGAGCTGGGTGGATCTGTCTGTGTGACGGTGTCAGTGAGCTGGGTGGATCTCTCTGTGTGACGGTGTCAGTGAGCTGGGTGGATCTCTCTGTGTGACGGTGTCAGTGAGCTGGGTGGATCTCTCTGTGTGACGGTGTCAGTGAGCTGGGTGGATCTCTCTGTGTGACGGTGTCAGTGAGCTGTGTGGATCTGTCTGTGTGACGGTGTCAGTGAGCTGGGTGGATCTCTCTGTGTGACGGTGTCAGTGAGCTGGGTGGATCTCTCTGTGTGACGGTGTCAGTGTGCTGGGTGGATCTCTCTGTGTGACGGTGTCAGTGAGCTGGGTGGATCTCTCTGTGTGACGGTGTCAGTGGACTGGGTGGATCTCTCTGTGTGACGGTGTCAGTGAGCTGGGTGGATCTCTCTGTGTGACGGTGTCAGTGAGCTGGGTGGATCTCTCTGTGTGACGGTGTCAGTGAGCTGGGTGGATCTCTCTGTGTGACGGTGTCAGTGAGCTGGGTGGATCTGTCTGTGTGACGGTGTCAGTGAGCTGGGTGGATCTCTCTGTGTGACGGTGTCAGTGAGCTGGGTGGATCTGTCTGTGTGACGGTGTCAGTGAGCTGGGTGGATCTGTCTGTGTGACGGTGTCAGTGAGCTGGGTGGATCTCTCTGTGTGACGGTGTCAGTGAGCTGTGTGGATCTCTCTGTGTGACGGTGTCAGTGAGCTGGGTGGATCTCTCTGTGTGACGGTGTCAGTGAGCTGGGTGGATCTCTCTGTGTGACGGTGTCAGTGAGCTGGGTGGATCTCTCTGTGTGACGGTGTCAGTGAGCTGGGTGGATCTCTCTGTGTGACGGTGTCAGTGAGCTGGGTGGATCTCTCTGTGTGACGGTGTCAGTGGACTGGGTGGATCTCTCTGTGTGACGGTGTCAGTGAGCTGGGTGGATCTCTCTGTGTGACGGTGTCAGTGAGCTGGGTGGATCTCTCTGTGTGACGGTGGCAGTGAGCTGGGTGGATCTCTCTGTGTGACGGTGTCAGTGAGCTGGGTGGATCTGTCTGTGTGACGGTGTCAGTGAGCTGGGTGGATCTCTCTGTGTGACGGTGTCAGTGAGCTGGGTGGATCTCTCTGTGTGACGGTGTCAGTGAGCTGGGTGGATCTCTCTGTGTGACGGTGTCAGTGAGCTGGGTGGATCTCTCTGTGTGACGGTGTCAGTGAGCTGGGTGGATCTCTCTGTGTGACGGTGTCTGTGAGCTGGGTGGATCTCTCTGTGTGACGGTGTCAGTGAGCTGGGTGGATCTCTCTGTGTGACGGTGTCAGTGAGCTGGGTAGAACTCTCTGTGTGACGGTGTCAGTGTGCTGGGTGGATCTCTCTGTGTGACGGTGTCAGTGAGCTGGGTGGATCTCTCTGTGTGACGGTGTCAGTGGACTGGGTGGATCTCTCTGTGTGACGGTGTCAGTGTGCTGGGTGGATCTCTCTGTGTGACGGTGTCAGTGAGCTGGGTGGATCTCTCTGTGTGACGGTGGCAGTGAGCTGGGTGGATCTCTCTGTGTGACGGTGTCAGTGAGCTGGGTGGATCTGTCTGTGTGACGGTGTCAGTGAGCTGGGTGGATCTCTCTGTGTGACGGTGTCAGTGAGCTGGGTGGATCTGTCTGTGTGACGGTGTCAGTGAGCTGGGTGGATCTGTCTGTGTGACGGTGTCAGTGAGCTGGGTGGATCTCTCTGTGTGACGGTGTCAGTGAGCTGGGTGGATCTCTCTGTGTGACGGTGTCAGTGAGCTGGGTGGATCTCTCTGTGTGACGGTGTCAGTGAGCTGGGTGGATCTCTCTGTGTGACGGTGTCAGTGAGCTGGGTGGATCTCTCTGTGTGACGGTGTCAGTGAGCTGGGTGGATCTCTCTGTGTGATGGTGTCAGTGAGCTGGGTGGATCTCTCTGTGTGACGGTGGCAGTGAGCTGGGTGGATCTCTCTGTGTGACGGTGGCAGTGAGCTGGGTGGATCTGTCTGTGTGACGGTGTCAGTGAGCTGGGTGGATCTCTCTGTGTGACGGTGTCAGTGAGCTGGGTAGATCTCTCTGTGTGACGGTGTCAGTGTGCTGGGTGGATCTCTCTGTGTGACGGTGTCAGTGAGCTGGGTGGATCTCTCTGTGTGACGGTGTCAGTGGACTGGGTGGATCTCTCTGTGTGACGGTGTCAGTGAGCTGGGTGGATCTCTCTGTGTGACGGTGTCAGTGAGCTGGGTGGATCTCTCTGTGTGACGGTGTCAGTGAGCTGGGTGGATCTCTCTGTGTGACGGTGTCAGTGAGCTGGTTCGATCTGTCTGTGTGACGGTGTCAGTGAGCTGGGTGGATCTCTCTGTGTGACGGTGTCAGTGAGCTGGGTGGATCTCTCTGTGCGACGGTGTCAGTGAGCTGGGTGGATCTGTCTGTGCGACGGTGTCAGTGAGCTGGGTGGATCTCTCTGTGCGACGGTGTCAGTGAGCTGGGTGGATCTCTCTGTGTGACGGTGTCAGTGAGCTGGGTGGATCTCTCTGTGTGACGGTGTCAGTGAGCTGGGTGGATCTGTCTGTGTGACGGTGTCAGTGAGCTGGGTGGATCTCTCTGTGTGACGGTGTCAGTGAGCTGGGTAGATCTCTCTGTGTGACGGTGTCAGTGTGCTGGGTGGATCTCTCTGTGTGACGGTGGCATTGAGCTGGGTGGATCTCTCTGTGTGACGGTGTCAGTGAGCTGGGTGGATCTGTCTGTGTGACGGTGTCAGTGAGCTGGGTGGATCTCTCTGTGTGACGGTGTCAGTGAGCTGGGTGGATCTCTCTGTGTGACGGTGTCAGTGAGCTGGGTGGATCTCTCTGTGTGACGGTGTCAGTGAGCTGGGTGGATCTCTCTGTGTGACGGTGTCAGTGAGCTGGGTGGATCTCTCTGTGTGACGGTGTCAGTGAGCTGGGTGGATCTCTCTGTGTGACGGTGTCAGTGAGCTGGGTGGATCTCTCTGTGTGACGGTGTCAGTGAGCTGGGTGGATCTCTCTGTGTGACGGTGTCAGTGAGCTGGGTGGATCTCTCTGTGTGACGGTGTCAGTGAGCTGGGTGGATCTCTCTGTGTGACGGTGTCAGTGAGCTGGGTGGATCTCTCTGTGTGACGGTGTCAGTGAGCTGGGTAGATCTCTCTGTGTGACGGTGTCAGTGTGCTGGGTGGATCTCTCTGTGTGACGGTGTCAGTGAGCTGGGTGGATCTCTCTGTGTGACGGTGTCAGTGGACTGGGTGGATCTCTCTGTGTGACGGTGTCAGTGAGCTGGGTGGATCTCTCTGTGTGACGGTGTCAGTGAGCTGGGTGGATCTCTCTGTGTGACGGTGTCAGTGAGCTGGGTGGATCTCTCTGTGTGACGGTGTCAGTGAGCTGGGTGGATCTGTCTGTGTGACGGTGTCAGTGAGCTGGGTGGATCTCTCTGTGTGACGGTGTCAGTGAGCTGGGTGGATCTGTCTGTGTGACGGTGTCAGTGAGCTGGGTGGATCTGTCTGTGTGACGGTGTCAGTGAGCTGGGTGGATCTCTCTGTGTGACGGTGTCAGTGAGCTGGGTGGATCTCTCTGTGTGACGGTGTCAGTGAGCTGGGTGGATCTCTCTGTGTGACGGTGTCAGTGAGCTGGGTGGATCTCTCTGTGTGACGGTGTCAGTGAGCTGGGTGGATCTCTCTGTGTGACGGTGTCAGTGAGCTGGGTGGATCTCTCTGTGTGACGGTGTCAGTGAGCTGGGTGGATCTCTCTGTGTGACGGTGTCAGTGGACTGGGTGGATCTCTCTGTGTGACGGTGTCAGTGAGCTGGGTGGATCTCTCTGTGTGACGGTGTCAGTGAGCTGGGTGGATCTCTCTGTGTGACGGTGGCAGTGAGCTGGGTGGATCTCTCTGTGTGACGGTGTCAGTGAGCTGGGTGGATCTCTCTGTGTGACGGTGTCAGTGAGCTGGGTGGATCTCTCTGTGTGACGGTGTCAGTGAGCTGGGTGGATCTCTCTGTGTGACGGTGTCAGTGAGCTGGGTGGATCTCTCTGTGTGACGGTGTCAGTGAGCTGGGTGGATCTCTCTGTGTGACGGTGTCTGTGAGCTGGGTGGATCTCTCTGTGTGACGGTGTCAGTGAGCTGGGTGGATCTCTCTGTGTGACGGTGTCAGTGAGCTGGGTAGAACTCTCTGTGTGACGGTGTCAGTGTGCTGGGTGGATCTCTCTGTGTGACGGTGTCAGTGAGCTGGGTGGATCTCTCTGTGTGACGGTGTCAGTGGACTGGGTGGATCTCTCTGTGTGACGGTGTCAGTGTGCTGGGTGGATCTCTCTGTGTGACGGTGTCAGTGAGCTGGGTGGATCTCTCTGTGTGACGGTGGCAGTGAGCTGGGTGGATCTCTCTGTGTGACGGTGTCAGTGAGCTGGGTGGATCTGTCTGTGTGACGGTGTCAGTGAGCTGGGTGGATCTCTCTGTGTGACGGTGTCAGTGAGCTGGGTGGATCTGTCTGTGTGACGGTGTCAGTGAGCTGGGTGGATCTGTCTGTGTGACGGTGTCAGTGAGCTGGGTGGATCTCTCTGTGTGACGGTGTCAGTGAGCTGGGTGGATCTCTCTGTGTGACGGTGTCAGTGAGCTGGGTGGATCTCTCTGTGTGACGGTGTCAGTGAGCTGGGTGGATCTCTCTGTGTGACGGTGTCAGTGAGCTGGGTGGATCTCTCTGTGTGACGGTGTCAGTGAGCTGGGTGGATCTCTCTGTGTGATGGTGTCAGTGAGCTGGGTGGATCTCTCTGTGTGACGGTGGCAGTGAGCTGGGTGGATCTCTCTGTGTGACGGTGTCAGTGAGCTGGGTGGATCTGTCTGTGTGACGGTGTCAGTGAGCTGGGTGGATCTCTCTGTGTGACGGTGTCAGTGAGCTAGGTGGATCTCTCTGTGTGACGGTGTCAGTGAGCTGGGTGGATCTCTCTGTGTGACGGTGTTAGTGAGCTGGGTGGATCTCTCTGTGCGACGGTGTCAGTGAGCTGGGTGGATCTCTCTGTGTGACGGTGTCAGTGAGCTGGGTGGATCTCTCTGTGTGACGGTGTCAGTGAGCTGGGTGGATCTCTCTGTGCGACGGTGTCAGTGAGCAGGGTGGATCTCTCTGTGTGACGGTGTCAGTGAGCTGGGTGGATCTCTCTGTGTGACGGTGTCAGTGAGCTGGGTGGAGATGTGATTGAAGTGGGAGTGATCGATTCTGCCAATTTTCCCCTCTCACCAACATAAAGTGTCGAGTAAAGAACCAGCTGGAGAGAACATTGTGAACACTCGAGATAGCCACATCAGTAAAAACCATGATGCCAGGCAGCTCGACACTGAGTGCAGTCCTTTCAGTGAGTTTTATTGTTTGTACTGGACCAACACTTTACAGTTAGCTGGGAGGTTGATTTACTCTGTGCTGACTGTGATGTGAAAGTGACAATGTACAATGTCCAGAAGTCCTGACTAAACCTGGCTCAGTCTTTCTCGGGTGTGAGGACCTTGCCTGCTTTGTACTCATCTCAGTGTCGACTCCATGGGTGCAGGGAAGTGTGTGATGTTCATACTGGTTTTCGAATGCTTTGAAAGCTCAACAGATCATCACAGAGGAGAAAAGCCTGCGTGAGCTTTACAAGTGGAGACCTGTACTCTTATTCCTACTCAGGGTGTTGTGTCTTGTGAGCTTTTCTATTTGTGTATTTATTAATGAAATCGGGTTGGAGCAGTTTGAACAAGCTGGAAGTGCGACGTGAATGAATACCAACGTCACAGGAAGGTGAGGAGTGGGGCTGGGACCTCCCACACACTGAATTCAGGTCTTTATGTAGATATAAGCAGCCTGCCTAACGTTAATGATAATTCGGGCAAGTGATTGTTGGAGTATATTCATTGTTACTGTCAGAAATGGGCAGTTCGGTTGGCTTCAGGACTTTGACGCAAAGTTTTGGTGTTTCAGCAGGAAGTGTAGAAACTCGCTGGGTTTGTCATCTGTTTCGGTGCAGATCAGTCATGGTCTCATAGAATGGCGGGACAGGATCAAGGGGCTGAATGGCCTACTCCTGTTCCTATGTTGTGCTGTGATTAATGATAAGGTGTCAGCTGTGGCTCAGTGGTATCACTCTCGCCTCCGAGTCAGACAATTGAGGGTTCAAGTCCAACTTCAACTTCACAAACTTGAGCCCATAATCCAGGCAGACAGTCCGTGCAGCACTGAGGGAGGTGCGTCTTTCAGATGAGAGGTGAAACCGAGGCCCCGTCTGCCCTCTGAGGTGCACATAAAAGATCCCACGGCCACGATTTGAAGAAGAGCAGGGGAGTTCTCCCTCAACCAACATCATTATCTCGCTGCTGTTTGTTGGATCTTGCTGTGCACAAATTGGCTGCTGCATTTCCGACATTACAACAGTGACCACACTTCAAAAAGTACTTCATTGGCTGTAAAGCGATTTGGGGCACTCTGCCGTTGTGAAAGGCGCTATATAAATGCAAGTCTTTCTTTTTAATAATTATAAAACTGCCCAGCTTCAAACGAGATGAGACATTAAAAACGGTTTCCAAATTCTAGTGAGTAGCAGAATAAAGCTTTGGAAGAGGTGATCAGTGCAAATTAACGCCTCGTCATAAAAGGCTGAGTGACGATCTGGTTAAGAGTAGGATTGAAGTGTATAAAGTTAAGAGTGGGATTGAAGTGTATAAAGTTAAGAGTAGGATTGAAGTGTATAAAGTTAAGAGTGGGATTGAAGTGTATAAAGTTAAGAGTGAGATTGAAGTGTATAAAGTTAAGAGTAGGATTGAAGTGTATAAAGTTAAGAGTAGGATTGAAGTGTATAAAGTTAAGAGTGAGATTGAAGTGTATAAAGTTAAGAGTGGGATTGAAGTGTATAAAGTTAAGAGTGAGATTGAAGTGTATAAAGTTAAGAGTCGGATTGAAGTGTATAAAGTTAAGAGTGAGATTGAAGTGTATAAAGTTAAGAGTGAGATCGAAGTGTTAAAAGTTAAGAGTGAGATCGAAGTGTATAAAGTTAAGAGTGAGATCGAAGTGTATAAAGTTAAGAGTGAGATTGAAGTGGAAAAGTTAAGAGTGAGATTGAAGTGTATAAAGTTAAGAGTGAGATTGAAGTGTATAAAGTTAAGAGTGAGATTGAAGTGTATAAAGTTAAGAGTGGGATTGAAGTGTATAAAGTTAAGAGTGGGATTGAAGTGTATAAAGTTAAGAGTGAGATTGAAGTGTATAAAGTTAAGAGTGAGATTGAAGTGTATCAAGTTAAGAGTAGGATTGAAGTGTATAAAGTTAAGAGTAGGATTGAAGTGTATAAAGTTAAGAGTAGGATTGAAGTGTATAAAGTTAAGAGTGAGATTGAAGTGTATAAAGTTAAGAGTGGGATCGAAGTGTATAAAGTTAAGAGTAGGATTGAAGTGTATAAAGTTAAGAGTGAGATTGAAGTGTATCAAGTTAAGAGTAGGATTGAAGTGTATAAAGTTAAGAGTAGGATTGAAGTGTATAAAGTTAAGAGTGAGATTGAAGTGTATAAAGTTAAGAGTGAGATGGAAGTGTATAAAGTTAAGAGTGGGATCGAAGTGTATAAAGATAAGAGTGAGATCGAAGTGTATAAAGTTAAGAGTGAGATCGAAGTGTATAAAGTTAAGAGTGAGATCGAAGTGTATAAAGATAAGAGTGAGATCGAAGTGTATAAAGTTAAGAGTGAGATCGAAGTGTATAAAGTTAAGAGTGAGATCGAAGTGTATAAAGTTAAGAGTGAGATCGAAGTGTATAAAGTTAAGAGTGATATCGAAGTGTATAAAGTTAAGAGTGAGATCGAAGTGTATAAAGTTAAGAGTGAGATCGAAGTGTATAAAGTTAAGAGTGAGATTGAAGTGTATAAAGTTAAGAGTAGGATTGAAGTGTATAAAGTTAAGAGTGGGATTGAAGTGTATAAAGTTAAGAGTGGGATTGAAGTGTATAAAGTTAAGAGTGAGATTGAAGTGTATAAAGTTAAGAGTAGGATTGAAGTGTATAAAGTTAAGAGTGAGATCGAAGTGTATAAAGTTAAGAGTGGGATTGAAGTGTATAAAGTTAAGAGTGAGATTGAAGTGTATAAAGTTAAGAGTAGGATTGAAGTGTATAAAGTTAAGAGTAGGATTGAAGTGTATAAAGTTAAGAGTGAGATTGAAGTGTATAAAGTTGAGTGAGATTGAAGTGTATAAAGTTAAGAGTGAGATCGAAGTGTTAAAAGTTAAGAGTGAGAACGAAGTGTATAAAGTTAAGAGTGAGATCGAAGTGTATAAAGTTAAGAGTGAGATCGAAGTGTATAAAGTTAAGAGTGAGATCGAAGTGTATAAAGTTAAGAGTGGGATTGAAGTGTATAAAGTTAAGAGTGGGATTGAAGTGTATAAAGTTAAGAGTGAGATTGAAGTGGAAAAGTTAAGAGTGAGATTGAAGTGTATAAAGTTAACAGTGAGATTGAAGTGTATAAAGTTAAGAGTGAGATTGAAGTGTATAAAGTTAAGAGTGGGATTGAAGTGTATAAAGTTAAGAGTGAGATTGAAGTGTATAAAGTTAAGAGTGAGATTGAAGTGTATCAAGTTAAGAGTAGGATTGAAGTGTATAAAGTTAAGAGTAGGATTGAAGTGTATAAAGTTAAGAGTAGGATTGAAGTGTATAAAGTTAAGAGTGAGATTGAAGTGTACAAAGTTAAGAGTGAGATTGAAGTGTATAAAGTTAAGAGTGGGATTGAAGTGTATAAAGTTAAGAGTGAGATGGAAGTGTATAAAGTTAAGAGTGAGATCGAAGTGTATAAAGTTAAGAGTGAGATCGAAGTGTATAAAGTTAAGAGTGAGATCGAAGTGTATAAAGTTAAGAGTGAGATCGAAGTGTATAAAGTTAAGAGTGAGATCGAAGTGTAAAAGTTAAGAGTGAGATCGAAGTGTATAAAGTTAAGAGTGAGATCGAAGTGTATAAAGTTAAGAGTGAGATCGAAGTGTATAAAGTTAAGAGTGAGATCGAAGTGTATAAAGTTAAGAGTGAGATCGAAGTGTATAAAGTTAAGAGTGGGATTGAAGTGTATAAAGTTAAGAGTAGGATTGAAGTGTATAAAGTTAAGAGTAGGATTGAAGTGTATAAAGTTAAGAGTGAGATTGAAGTGTATAAAGTTAAGAGTGGGATCGAAGTGTATAAAGTTAAGAGTGAGATTGAAGTGTATAAAGTTAAGAGTGGGATTGAAGTGTATAAAGTTAAGAGTGAGGTCGAAGTGTATAAAGTTAAGAGTGAGATTGAAGTGTATAAAGTTAAGAGTGGGATTGAAGTGTATAAAGTTAAGAGTAGGATTGAAGTGTATAAAGTTAAGAGTAGGATTGAAGTGTATAAAGTTAAGAGTGAGATTGAAGTGTATAAAGTTAAGAGTGGGATCGAAGTGTATAAAGTTAAGAGTAGGATTGAAGTGTATAAAGTTAAGAGTGAGATTGAAGTGTATCAAGTTAAGAGTAGGATTGAAGTGTATAAAGTTAAGAGTAGGATTGAAGTGTATAAAGTTAAGAGTGAGATTGAAGTATATCAAGTTAAGAGTAGGATTGAAGTGTATAAAGTTAAGAGTGAGATGGAAGTGTATAAAGTTAAGAGTGCGATCGAAGTGTATAAAGTTAAGAGTGAGATCGAAGTGTATCAAGTTAAGAGTAGGATTGAAGTGTATAAAGTTAAGAGTAGGATTGAAGTGTATAAAGTTAAGAGTAGGATTGAAGTGTATAAAGTTAAGAGTGAGATTGAAGTGTATAAAGTTAAGAGTGGGATCGAAGTGTATAAAGTTAAGAGTAGGATTGAAGTGTATAAAGTTAAGAGTGAGATTGAAGTGTATCAAGTTAAGAGTAGGATTGAAGTGTATAAAGTTAAGAGTAGGATTGAAGTGTATAAAGTTAAGAGTAGGATTGAAGTGTATAAAGTTAAGAGTAGGATTGAAGTGTATAAAGTTAAGAGTGAGATTGAAGTGTACAAAGTTAAGAGTGAGATTGAAGTGTATAAAGTTAAGAGTGGGATTGAAGTGTATAAAGTTAAGAGTGAGATCGAAGTGTATAAAGTTAAGAGTGAGATCGAAGTGTATAAAGTTAAGAGTGAGATCGAAGTGTATAAAGTTAAGAGTGAGATCGAAGTATATAAAGTTAAGAGTGAGATCGAAGTGTATAAAGTTAAGAGTGAGATCGAAGTGTATAAAGTTAAGAGTGAGGTCGAAGTGTATAAAGTTAAGAGTGAGATTGAAGTGTACAAAGTTAAGAGTGGGATTGAAGTGTATAAAGTTAAGAGTGAGATTGAAGTGTATAAAGTTAAGAGTAGGATTGAAGTGTATAAAGTTAAGAGTGAGATTGAAGTGTATAAAGTTAAGAGTGAGTTTGAAGTGTATATAGATAAGAGTAGGATTGAAGTGTATAAAGTTAAGAGTGAGGTCGAAGTGTATAAAGTTAAGAGTGAGATTGAAGTGTATAAAGTTAAGAGTGGGATTGAAGTGTATAAAGTTAAGAGTAGGATTGAAGTGTATAAAGTTAAGAGTAGGATTGAAGTGTATAAAGTTAAGAGTGAGATTGAAGTGTATAAAGTTAAGAGTGGGATCGAAGTGTATAAAGTTAAGAGTAGGATTGAAGTGTATAAAGTTAAGAGTGAGATTGAAGTGTATCAAGTTAAGAGTAGGATTGAAGTGTATAAAGTTAAGAGTAGGATTGAAGTGTATAAAGTTCAGAGTGAGATTGAAGTGTATAAAGTTAAGAGTGAGATGGAAGTGTATAAAGTTAAGAGTGGGATCGAAGTGTATAAAGTTAAGAGTGAGATCGAAGTGTATCAAGTTAAGAGTAGGATTGAAGTGTATAAAGTTAAGAGTAGGATTGAAGTGTATAAAGTTAAGAGTAGGATTGAAGTGTATAAAGTTAAGAGTGAGATTGAAGTGTATAAAGTTAAGAGTAGGATTGAAGTGTATAAAGTTATGAGTGAGATTGAAGTGTATCAAGTTAAGAGTAGGATTGAAGTGTATAAAGTTAAGAGTAGGATGGAAGTGTATAAAGTTAAGAGTGAGATCGAAGTGTATAAAGTTAAGAGTGAGATCGAAGTGTATAAAGTTAAGAGTGAGATCGAAGTGTATAAAGTTAAGAGTGAGATCGAAGTGTATAAAGTTAAGAGTGAGATTGAAGTGTATAAAGTTAAGAGTAGGATTGAAGTGTATAAAGTTAAGAGTGGGATTGAAGTGTATAAAGTTAAGAGTGAGATTGAAGTGTATCAAGTTAAGAGTGAGATTGAAGTGTATAAAGTTAAGAGTAGGATTGAAGTGTATAAAGTTAAGAGTAGGATTGAAGTGTATAAAGTTAAGAGTGAGATTGAAGTGTATAAAGTTAAGAGTGAGATGGAAGTGTATAAAGTTAAGAGTGGGATCGAAGTGTATAAAGTTAAGAGTGAGATCGAAGTGTATAAAGTTAAGAGTGAGATCGAAGTGTATAAAGTTAAGAGTGAGATCGAAGTGTATAAAGTTAAGAGTGAGATCGAAGTGTATAAAGTTAAGAGTGAGATCGAAGTGTATAAAGTTAAGAGTGAGGTCGAAGTGTATAAAGTTAAGAGTGAGATCGAAGTGTATAAAGTTAAGAGTGAGATCGAAGTGTATAAAGTTAAGAGTGAGATCGAAGTGTATAAAGTTAAGAGTGAGATTGAAGTGTATAAAGTTAAGAGTAGGATTGAAGTGTATAAAGTTAAGAGTAGGATTGAAGTGTATAAAGTTAAGAGTAGGATTGAAGTGTATAAAGTTAAGAGTGAGATTGAAGTGTACAAAGTTAAGAGTGAGATTGAAGTGTATAAAGTTAAGAGTGGGATTGAAGTGTATAAAGTTAAGAGTGAGATCGAAGTGTATAAAGTTAAGAGTGAGATCGAAGTGTATAAAGTTAAGAGTGAGATCGAAGTGTATAAAGTTAAGAGTGAGATCGAAGTGTATAAAGTTAAGAGTGAGATCGAAGTGTATAAAGTTAAGAGTGAGATCGAAGTGTATAAAGTTAAGAGTGAGATCGAAGTGTATAAATTAAGAGTGAGATCGAAGTGTATAAAGTTAAGAGTGAGATTGAAGTGTATAAAGTTAAGAGTGAGATCGAAGTGTATAAAGTTAAGAGTGAGGTCGAAGTGTATAAAGTTAAGAGTGAGATTGAAGTGTACAAAGTTAAGAGTGGGATTGAAGTGTATAAAGTTAAGAGTGAGATTGAAGTGTATAAAGTTAAGAGTAGGATTGAAGTGTATAAAGTTAAGAGTGAGATTGAAGTGTATAAAGTTAAGAGTGAGTTTGAAGTGTATATAGATAAGAGTAGGATTGAAGTGTATAAAGTTAAGAGTGAGATTGAAGTGTATAAAGTTCAGAGTCAGATTGAAGTGTATAAAGTTAAGAGTAGGATTGAAGTGTATAAAGTTAAGAGTAGGATTGAAGTGTATAAAGTTAAGAGTGGGATTGAAGTGTATAAATTTAAGAGTGAGATCGAAGTGTATAACTTTAAGAGTGAGATCGAAGTGTATAAAGTTAAGAGTGAGATCGAAGTGTATAAAGTTAAGAGTGAGATTGAAGTGTATAAAGTTAAGAGTGAGATCGAAGTGTATAAAGTTAAGAGTGAGGTCGAAGTGTATAAAGTTAAGAGTGAGATCGAAGTGTATAAAGTTAAGAGTGAGATCGAAGTGTATAAAGTTAAGAGTGAGATCGAAGTGTATAAAGTTAAGAGTGAGATCGAAGTGTATAAAGTTAAGAGTGAGATCGAAGTGTATAAAGTTAAGAGTGAGGTCGAAGTGTATAAAGTTAAGAGTGAGATTGAAGTGTATAAAGTTAAGAGTGGGATTGAAGTGTATAAAGTTAAGAGTAGGATTGAAGTGTATAAAGTTAAGAGTAGGATTGAAGTGTATAAAGTTAAGAGTGAGATTGAAGTGTATAAAGTTAAGAGTGGGATCGAAGTGTATAAAGTTAAGAGTAGGATTGAAGTGTATAAAGTTAAGAGTGAGATTGAAGTGTATAAAGTTAAGAGTGAGTTTGAAGTGTATATAGATAAGAGTAGGATTGAAGTGTATAAAGTTAAGAGTGAGATTGAAGTGTATAAAGTTCAGAGTCAGATTGAAGTGTATAAAGTTAAGAGTAGGATTGAAGTGTATAAAGTTAAGAGTAGGATTGAAGTGTATAAAGTTAAGAGTGGGATTGAAGTGTATAAATTTAAGAGTGAGATCGAAGTGTATAACTTTAAGAGTGAGATCGAAGTGTATAAAGTTAAGAGTGAGATCGAAGTGTATAAAGTTAAGAGTGAGATTGAAGTGTATAAAGTTAAGAGTGAGATCGAAGTGTATAAAGTTAAGAGTGAGGTCGAAGTGTATAAAGTTAAGAGTGAGATCGAAGTGTATAAAGTTAAGAGTGAGATCGAAGTGTATAAAGTTAAGAGTGAGATCGAAGTGTATAAAGTTAAGAGTGAGATCGAAGTGTATAAAGTTAAGAGTGAGGTCGAAGTGTATAAAGTTAAGAGTGAGATTGAAGTGTATAAAGTTAAGAGTGGGATTGAAGTGTATAAAGTTAAGAGTAGGATTGAAGTGTATAAAGTTAAGAGTAGGATTGAAGTGTATAAAGTTAAGAGTGAGATTGAAGTGTATAAAGTTAAGAGTGGGATCGAAGTGTATAAAGTTAAGAGTAGGATTGAAGTGTATAAAGTTAAGAGTGAGATTGAAGTGTATCAAGTTAAGAGTAGGATTGAAGTGTATAAAGTTAAGAGTAGGATTGAAGTGTATAAAGTTCAGAGTGAGATTGAAGTGTATAAAGTTAAGAGTGAGATGGAAGTGTATAAAGTTAAGAGTGGGATCGAAGTGTATAAAGTTAAGAGTGAGATCGAAGTGTATCAAGTTAAGAGTAGGATTGAAGTGTATAAAGTTAAGAGTAGGATTGAAGTGTATAAAGTTAAGAGTAGGATTGAAGTGTATAAAGTTAAGAGTGAGATTGAAGTGTATAAAGTTAAGAGTAGGATTGAAGTGTATAAAGTTAAGAGTGAGATTGAAGTGTATCAAGTTAAGAGTAGGATTGAAGTGTATAAAGTTAAGAGTAGGATGGAAGTGTATAAAGTTAAGAGTGAGATCGAAGTGTATAAAGTTAAGAGTGAGATCGAAGTGTATAAAGTTAAGAGTGAGATCGAAGTGTATAAAGTTAAGAGTGAGAGCGAAGTGTATAAAGTTAAGAGTGAGATCGAAGTGTATAAAGTTAAGAGTGAGATTGAAGTGTATAAAGTTAAGAGTAGGATTGAAGTGTATAAAGTTAAGAGTGGGATTGAAGTGTATAAAGTTAAGAGTGAGATTGAAGTGTATCAAGTTAAGAGTGAGATTGAAGTGTATAAAGTTAAGAGTAGGATTGAAGTGTATAAAGTTAAGAGTAGGATTGAAGTGTATAAAGTTAAGAGTGAGATTGAAGTGTATAAAGTTAAGAGTGAGATGGAAGTGTATAAAGTTAAGAGTGGGATCGAAGTGTATAAAGTTAAGAGTGAGATCGAAGTGTATAAAGTTAAGAGTGAGATCGAAGTGTATAAAGTTAAGAGTGAGATCGAAGTGTATAAAGTTAAGAGTGAGATCGAAGTGTATAAAGTTAAGAGTGAGGTCGAAGTGTATAAAGTTAAGAGTGAGATCGAAGTGTATAAAGTTAAGAGTGAGATCGAAGTGTATAAAGTTAAGAGTGAGATCGAAGTGTATAAAGTTAAGAGTGAGATCGAAGTGTATAAAGTTAAGAGTGAGATTGAAGTGTATAAAGTTAAGAGTAGGATTGAAGTGTATAAAGTTAAGAGTGGGATTGAAGTGTATAAAGTTAAGAGTGAGATTGAAGTGTATAAAGTTAAGAGTAGGATTGAAGTGTATAAAGTTAAGAGTGGGATTGAAGTGTATAAAGTTAAGAGTGAGATTGAAGTGTATAAAGTTAAGAGTAGGATTGAAGTGTATAAAGTTAAGAGTAGGATTGAAGTGTATAAAGTTAAGAGTGGGATTGAAGTGTATAAAGTTAAGAGTGAGATTGAAGTGTATAAAGTTAAGAGTAGGATTGAAGTGTATAAAGTTAAGAGTAGGATTGAAGTGTATAAAGTTAAGAGTGAGATTGAAGTGTATAAAGTTGAGTGAGATTGAAGTGTATAAAGTTAAGAGTGAGATCGAAGTGTTAAAAGTTAAGAGTGAGATCGAAGTGTATAAAGTTAAGAGTGAGATCGAAGTGTATAAAGTTAAGAGTGAGATCGAAGTGTATAAAGTTAAGAGTGAGATCGAAGTGTATAAAGTTAAGAGTGAGATCGAAGTGTATAAAGTTAAGAGTGGGATTGAAGTGTATAAAGTTAAGAGTGGGATTGAAGTGTATAAAGTTAAGAGTGAGATTGAAGTGGAAAAGTTAAGAGTGAGATTGAAGTGTATAAAGTTAACAGTGAGATTGAAGTGTATAAAGTTAAGAGTGAGATTGAAGTGTATAAAGTTAAGAGTGGGATTGAAGTGTATAAAGTTAAGAGTGAGATTGAAGTGTATAAAGTTAAGAGTGAGATTGAAGTGTATCAAGTTAAGAGTAGGATTGAAGTGTATAAAGTTAAGAGTAGGATTGAAGTGTATAAAGTTAAGAGTAGGATTGAAGTGTATAAAGTTAAGAGTGAGATTGAAGTGTACAAAGTTAAGAGTGAGATTGAAGTGTATAAAGTTAAGAGTGGGATTGAAGTGTATAAAGTTAAGAGTGAGATCGAAGTGTATAAAGTTAAGAGTGAGATCGAAGTGTATAAAGTTAAGAGTGAGATCGAAGTGTATAAAGTTAAGAGTGAGATCGAAGTGTATAAAGTTAAGAGTGAGATCGAAGTGTATAAAGTTAAGAGTGAGATCGAAGTGTATAAAGTTAAGAGTGAGATCGAAGTGTATAAAGTTAAGAGTGAGATCGAAGTGTATAAAGTTAAGAGTGAGATTGAAGTGTATAAAGTTAAGAGTGAGATCGAAGTGTATAAAGTTAAGAGTGAGGTCGAAGTGTATAAAGTTAAGAGTGAGATTGAAGTGTACAAAGTTAAGAGTGGGATTGAAGTGTATAAAGTTAAGAGTAGGATTGAAGTGTATAAAGTTAAGAGTGAGATTGAAGTGTATAAAGTTAAGAGTGAGTTTGAAGTGTATATAGATAAGAGTAGGATTGAAGTGTATAAAGTTAAGAGTGAGATTGAAGTGTATAAAGTTCAGAGTCAGATTGAAGTGTATAAAGTTAAGAGTAGGATTGAAGTGTATAAAGTTAAGAGTAGGATTGAAGTGTATAAAGTTAAGAGTGGGATTGAAGTGTATAAAGTTAAGAGTGAGATCGAAGTGTATAACTTTAAGAGTGAGATCGAAGTGTATAAAGTTAAGAGTGAGATCGAAGTGTATAAAGTTAAGAGTGAGATTGAAGTGTATCAAGTTAAGAGTAGGATTGAAGTGTATAAAGTTAAGAGTAGGATTGAAGTGTATAAAGTTAAGAGTGAGATTGAAGTGTATAAAGTTAAGAGTGAGATTGAAGTGTATAAAGTTAAGAGTGAGATTGAAGTGTATAAAGTTAAGAGTGGGATCGAAGTGTATAAAGTTAAGAGTGAGATCAAAGTGTACAAAGTTAAGAGTGAGATCGAAGTGTATAAAGTTAAGAGTGAGATCGAAGTGTATAAAGTTAAGAGTGAGATCGAAGTGTATAAAGTTAAGAGTGAGATCGAAGTGTATAAAGTTAAGAGTGAGATCGAAGTGTATAAAGTTAAGAGTGAGATCGAAGTGTATAAAGTTAAGAGTGAGATCGAAGTGTATAAAGTTAAGAGTGAGATCGAAGTGTATAAAGTTAAGAGTGAGATCGAAGTGTATAAAGTTAAGAGTGAGATCGAAGTGTATAAAGTTAAGAGTGAGGTCGAAGTGTATAAAGTTAAGAGTGAGATTGAAGTGTATAAAGTTAAGAGTAGGATTGAAGTGTATAAAGTTAAGAGTGAGATTGAAGTGTATAAAGTTAAGAGTAGGATTGAAGTGTATAAAGTTAAGAGTAGGATTGAAGTGTATAAAGTTAAGAGTGAGATTGAAGTGTATAAAGTTAAGAGTGAGTTTGAAGTGTATAAAGTTAAGAGTAGGATTGAAGTGTATAAAGTTAAGAGTAGGATTGAAGTGTATAAAGTTAAGAGTGAGTTTGAAGTGTATAAAGTTAAGAGTAGGATTGAAGTGTATAAAGTTAAGAGTAGGATTGAAGTGTATAAAGTTAAGAGTGAGATTGAAGTGTATAAAGTTAAGAGTGAGATTGAAGTGTATAAAGTTAAGAGTGAGATTGAAGTGTATAAAGTTAAGAGTGAGATTGAAGTGTATCAAGTTAAGAGTGAGATTGAAGTGTATCAAGTTAAGAGTGAGATTGAAGTGAATAAAGTTAAGAGTGGGATTGAAGTGTATAAAGTTAAGAGTGAGATTGAAGTGTATAAAGTTAAGAGTGAGATTGAAGTGTATCAAGTTAAGAGTGAGATTGAAGTGTATAAAGTTCAGAGTGAGATTGAAGTGTATAAAGTTAAGAGTGAGATTGAAGTGTATAAATTTAAGAGTGAGATTGAAGTGTATCAAGTTAAGAGCGGGATTGAAGTGAATAAAGTTAAGAGTGGGATTGAAGTGTATAAAGTTAAGAGTGAGATTGAAGTGTATAAAGTTAAGAGTGGGATTGAAGTGTATAAAGTTAAGAGTGGGATTGACGTTAATGAAGTTAAGAGTGAGATTGAAGTGAATAAAGTTAAGAGTGAGATTGAAGTGTATAAAGTTAAGATTAGGATTGAAGTGTATAAAGTTAAGAGTGAGATTGAAGTGTATAAAGTTAAGAGTGAGATTGAAGTGTATAAAGTTAAGAGTGGGATTGAAGTGAATAAAGTTAAGAGTGAGATTGAAGTGAATAAAGGTAAGAGTGAGATTGAAGTGTATAAAGTTAAGAGTGAGATTGAAGTGTAAAAGTTAAGAGTGAGATTGAAGTGTATCAAGTTAAGAGTGAGATTGAAGTGTGTAAAGTTAAGAGTGAGATTGAAGTGTATCAAGTTAAGAGTGAGATTGAAGTGTATAAAGTTAAGAGTGAGATTGAAGTGTATAAAGTTAAGAGTGGGATTGAAGTGTATCAAGTTAAGAGTGAGATTGAAGTGTATAAAGTTAAGAGTGAGATTGAAGTGTATCAAGTTAAGAGTGAGATTGAAGTGTGTCAAGTTAAGAGTGAGATTGAAGTGTATAAAGTTAAGAGTGAGATTGAAGTGTATCAAGTTAAGAGTGAGATTGAAGTGTATCAAGTTAAGAGTGAGATTGAAGTGAATAAAGTTAAGAGTGGGATTGAAGTGTATAAAGTTAAGAGTGAGATTGAAGTGTATAAAGTTAAGAGTGAGATCGAAGTGTATAAAGTTAAGAGTGAGATCGAAGTGTATAAAGTTCAGAGTGAGATTGAAGTGTATAAAGTTAAGAGTGAGATTGAAGTGTATAAATTTAAGAGTGAGATTGAAGTGTATAAAGTTAAGAGCGGGATTGAAGTGAATAAAGTTAAGAGTGGGATTGAAGTGTATAAAGTTAAGAGTGAGATTGAAGTGTATAAAGTTAAGAGTGGGATTGAAGTTTATCAAGTTAAGAGTGAGATTGAAGTGAATGAAGTTAAGAGTGGGATTGAAGTGTATAAAGTTAAGAGTCAGATTGAAGTGAATGAAGTTAAGAGTGGGATTGAAGTGTATAAAGTTAAGAGTCAGATTGAAGTGTATTAAGTTAAGAGTAGGATTGACGTTAATGAAGTTAAGAGTGAGATTGAAGTGAATAAATTTAAGAGTGAGATTGAAGTGGATAAAGTTAAGAGTGAGATTGAAGTGTATAAAGTTAAGAGTGGGATTGAAGTGTATAAATTTAAGAGTGGGATTGAAGTGTATAAAGTTAAGAGTGGGATTGAAGTGTATAAAGTTAAGAGTGGGATTGAAGTGTATCAAGTTAAATACAGGCTGGGATGGTCAAAAACCCTGGTAACTGGAAGCTGCGGAGCTGGAATCCGTGGCACGGAATGGGTCAGATAAATAAGGCCGATTTTAACATTTCATTTATATCCGAGAGCGTTTTATGAATCATACTCTGAGCTAAACTGAACAATTCTCCATGCAGTCCCAGGTTCGATCCGGTGTTTCTGATAAGTTAACTGATCTCCACAGTGGTGGTGGATGGGTTACCAGAATTAACCTGTGCCCCCTTGGCTGGGAAGGGGGGAAATCGGCCAGGATTGTGTTTGGTTGTGATGCCCCCCAAGGTTGAATTGCCAGAATTTCCAGCACTTGAAGAAAGGCTGTTCTAGCAAGGTAGTAGAGCATCACAGGACTCTGTGGCACCATAACCCAGTGTGGATCAGAGCCTTAAAGGAGAGGAGAGGAGAGGAGGAGAAATGCAGTACTGACCTCGCATGGAGTGGGCTTCAAACCTCAGACCACATGGAGTGAATGGTGCTCTGTCACACGAAGTCATTGAGACCCAATTTTAAAATAAGCATTTCGTTTTAAGTCGAAGTGAATGTAACGCAAGTATTTAAAACTGAGAAACTTTTCTTTAAATTGCTTTTTACAGTTCTCTCTGCTTGGTACTGGCTGTGCTCCTACAAGACTTTGTCACTGGTGAATTGTGAGGTGTGGTATCACCGAGACCATTAAGTACCTCCTATTTATCCCATCACACAATGTAATGTCTTTGAGAGAAGCTTCTAGAATCTGAGCTGAAAGCTCCAGTGTTTGACTCCTTCTGAGTCAGAGGCAAGATTGAACCTGCAGAGTCAAAATGTTTTTTTTTTATTGGCAGCAGATTGTGATTGAATGCAAGCCAGCGATCTGTCTAAGTGGGAAGAAAAGAACATTAAAGAGTTGAGCATCATTTTTCATCGTGTGGAAGATGTGTTATCGTGTTGCCTATTTACAGATGAAATCTGAGAACACCAATAATCCTCCAATACTGACCTCCCCTCGGAGCAGCTTTTTATGGTGAGAAGGACGGAAGGATCTAACTGTTGGAAGTCAGATAATTTGAGATCAGATAATCTGAGTTAAGCAGCTGTGAATTAAGAGTAGACTTTCATCTCTTCCTTAACTGCTAAAAATAAATACAATTATTCTCTCACATTATGTAAATAAGCCTGTGCTTGTAATAATCTCCTCCTTCTGTGGCTCGGTGTCAGTTTGTCTGATTATGCTCCCGCAAAGCGCCTTTGGACTTTTTCCTACATGAAAGGCGCTATATAAATGCAGGTTGTTGTAAGCACCTCCCTGTCAAGCATTTACTATCTATCTGCATCGGGTGTGGATTCTTCGAGCAAAGGCCAAAAAATACAGAAATCTTACAAGAAAAGATTCTACCGGTACTTCTGTTACCGAATTAAACTTCAAACACTTCAATTCAGGATTTTATTCCGAACCTTCCTCCAAACTTGAATGGCGAGTCCTTCCAGAACTTGCTGTTTATATTCAATTGAAAACAAATACAATTCCAGCTGCTGTCACCATTTAGAATTGACCCTTAAATTCAAAGAAATGCTTCCCATCTCCTCACTGTATCCTTGTACAGTTCTTACAAACGCCAACTGTAATAGTGAGACATCATGTGGAAGATATTATGCAGCATTTCGCTGTCAGTTATTGTGGATCTAGGATTTGTCCAGCTTCAATTCGTAAATTCTATGGTATCTTTTATATGAATTTGTAACGACAATAACTTGCAGTTATGTAACGTCTTTAAGGTAGTGAAACATCCCTCGGCATTTCACAGGAGTGTAATCAGACAAAATCTGACACCGAGCCACATAAGGAGATATTAGGACAGGTGACCAAAAGCCTGGTCAAAGAGAGAGGTTTTAAGGAGCGTCTTAAAGGAGGAGAGAGAGGGAGAGGGAGAGTTGATGTTGGTTGAGGGTTAAATAACGCCCAGGACACCAGGGAGAACTCCCCTGCTCTTCTTCGAAATAGTGCCATGGGATCTTTTATATTCACCTCTGACAGTGCAGCACTCCCTCAGGACTGACCCTCCGACAGTGCAGGGCTCCCTCAGTACTGACCCTCCGACAGTGCAGCGCTCCCTCAGTACTGACCCTCCGACAGTGCAGCGCTCCCTCAGTACTGACCCTCCGACAGTGCAGCGCTCCCTCAGTACTGACCCTCCGACAGTGCAGCGCTCCCTCAGTACTGACCCTCCGACAGTGCAGCGCTCCCTCAGTACTGACCCTCCGACAGTGCAGCGCTCCCTCAGTACTGACCCTCCGACAGTGCAGCGCTCCCTCAGTACTGACCCTCCGACAGTGCAGCGCTCCCTCAGTACTGACCCTCCGACAGTGCAGCGGTCCCTCAGTACTGACCCTCCGACAGTGCAGCGCTCCCTCAGTACTGACCCTCCGACAGTGCAGCGCTCCCTCAGTACTGACCCTCCGACAGTGCAGCGCTCGCTCAGTACTGACCCTCCGACAGTGCAGCGCTCCCTCAGTACTGACCCTCCGACAGTGCAGCGCTCCCTCAGTACTGACCCTCCGACAGTGCAGCGCTCCCTCAGTACTGACCCTCCGACAGTGCAGCGCTCCCTCAGTACTGACCCTCCGACAGTGCAGCGCTCCCTCAGTACTGACCCTCCGACAGTGCAGCTCTCCCTCAGTACTGACCCTCCGACAGTGCAGCGCTCCCTCAGTACTGACCCTCCGACAGTGCAGCGCTCCCTCAGTACTGACCCTCCGACAGTGCAGCACTCCCTCAGTACTGACCCTCCGACAGTGCAGCACTCCCTCAGTACTGACCCTCCGACAGTGCAGCACTCCCTCAGTACTGACCCTCCGACAGTGCAGCACTCCCTCAGTACTGCCCCTCCGACAGTGCAGCGCTCCCTCAGTACTGCCCCTCCGACAGTGCAGCTCTCCCTCAGTACTGACCCTCCGACAGTGCAGCGCTCCCTCAGTACTGCCCCTCCGACAGTGCAGCACTCCCTCAGTACTGCCCCTCCGACAGTGCAGCACTCCCTCAGTACTGACCCTCCGACAGTGCAGCGCTCCCTCAGTACTGCCCCTCCGACAGTGCAGCACTCCCTCAGTACTGCCCCTCCGACAGTGCAGCACTCCCTCAGTACTGACCCTCCGACAGTGCAGCACTCCCTCAGTACTGACCCTCCGACAGTGCGGCGCTCCCTCAGTACTGACCCTCCGACAGTGCAGCACTCCCTCAGTACTGACCCTCCGACAGTGCAGCACTCCCTCAGTACTGCCCCTCCGACAGTGCAGCACTCCCTCAGTACTGACCCTCCGACAGTGCAGCACTCCCTCAGTACTGACCCTCCGACAGTGCGGCGCTCCCTCAGTACTGACCCTCCGACAGTGCAGCACTCCCTCAGTACTGACCCTCCGACAGTGCAGCGCTCCCTCAGTACTGACCCTCCGACAGTGCAGCACTCCCTCAGTACTGCCCCTCCGACAGTGCAGCACTCCCTCAGTACTGACCCTCCGACAGTGCAGCACTCCCTCAGTACTGACCCTCCGACAGTGCAGCACTCCCTCAGTACTGACCCTCCGACAGTGCAGCACTCCCTCAGTACTGACCCTCCGACAGTGCAGCACTCCCTCAGTACTGACCCTCCGACAGTGCGGCGCTCCCTCAGTACTGACCCTCCGACAGTGCGGCACTCCCTCAGTACTGACCCTCCGACAGTGCAGCACTCCCTCAGTACTGCCCCTCCGACAGTGCAGCACTCCCTCAGTACTGCCCCTCCGACAGTGCAGCGCTCCCTCAGTACTGCCCCTCCGACAGTGCAGCGCTCCCTCAGTACTGACCCTCCGACAGTGCAGCGCTCCCTCAGTACTGCCCCTCCGACAGTGCAGCACTCCCTCAGTACCGCCCCTCCGACAGTGCAGCACTCCCTCAGTACTGACCCTCCGACAGTGCAGCACTCCCTCAGTACTGCCCCTCCGACAGTGCAGCGCTCCCTCAGTACTGCCCCTCCGACAGTGCAGCGCTCCCTCAGTACTGACCCTCCGACAGTGCAGCGCTCCCTCAGTACTGACCCTCCAACAGTGCAGCACTCCCTCAGTACTGACCCTCCGACAGTGCAGCGCTCCCTCAGTACTGACCCTCCGACAGTGCAGCGCTCCCTCAGTACTGGCACTGGGTTATGTGGTCAGGTCTCTGGAGTGGGAGTTATAGATGGTATTTGATTTCCCGTGATGCCTGTTAGTAAAGGCACAGCTGAGCCATGTGGACCAGCAGGTCCCAGGTTCAACTCTTGGTCTCCGCCGTGTTAGCCCAACCCAGGCACTCGGGATGCGACAATTACCCTCAGCGGCTGCGAGTTAGGATGGAGCAGAACGGCCTGGGCTCCCCCTTCCGATCACCAACGAGTGACCCCCGCTGGATATCGGGCGCGTGAATGTCGGATGAGGAAACGAGAGGGCTCGTCTCTGACGTTCTTTCCCCCTTCCCCCAGGATCAAACAGTCCATAAACACTCAGTGGCTTCACCATACTGAAAACGGCTGAGAGACAAGAATCTGGGTGTTATTGTGCACCGATCACTGAAGGTTCGTGACCAGAGAAGCTGTAGCCAAAGCAAGCACAATATTGGGTTGTATTAATAGAACCATTCAGTACAAGTCAAAGGACACCATTCTGTCATTATACAGGTCCTTGGTTAGACCTCACTGTGCCCAGTTTTGGTCCCCTCACATGGTGGGTGATTGTAAACAATTTTACAACACCAAGTTATAGTCCAACGGTTTTTATTTGAAATCTACAAGCTTTCGGAGGCTTCCTCCTTCCTCAGGTAAATGTCAGCATTCACCTGAGGAAGGAGGAAGCCTCCGAAAGCTTGTAGATTTCAAATAAAAATCGTTGGACTATAACTTGGTGTTGTAAAATTGTTTACAATTGTCAACCCCAGTCCATCACCGGCATCTCCACATCGTGGTGGGTGATGATGGCCTTGGAAAGGTTTAGAGGAGAGCTATTAGAATGGTTCCTAGCTTAAACAATCTTAATTAGTTAGATAAGCATAAAGAGCTTTGTCTATTTATTTTGGAGCAGTGTAGACTTAGAGGCGACCTGATAGAGGTTTATAAAAAAGGCCAGATAGCATGCCTACTGATAGATTATTCAAGTTTGACAGACTGGGGAGGACCAGGGAACACGAGTTTAAACTGCGCAAAAGTAGGACTAGACTGGATGTTAGGAGGTGGTTCTTTGCCCAGACAGTAGTGTGCCTCTGGAAGACGGGTATTTTTTTCCCTTATTGCCCCTGGGTTTTTCTCTGTTTCTCCCCCCTCTCTCCAGAGATTACATGGCTTGGGGGGAGGGGGTTGGAGGGAGGGTGGGGGGAGGTTGGGAAGTATCTAGTGTGGGGCGGGCTTGATGGACCAGCTGGTCTTTTCCTGCCTGTTACTTACGTACGTTTGTAAATAATGGCAACTGGGAGGCCAGCCACATTTACGGAGCGATAATCTATCAGGATGAACACCATCAGAGAGGGGAGAATGTTAGTGAAAATAAAGAGACAGCATTCAATGGGAAAAACAGACCAAATTAAAATTGTTCTGCCCAATCTTCCATGATAAAGTTAAGCACCAATTTCAGGTTCTGACACGGGCCTCATTTAGCAGAGACTGCGTTGCACCTTCAAGCTGCCACTGGGTACATCCAATGACTTCAGGGCAACAGGCTATGTTTGAAGCAGCTTTCTTCAACTATTACTACTCTGAACACGGACTCTCTTTTGCCATTTACAGTGCCTCATTATTGTAGGACAATTGTAGAATAACTGTAGAACACAGTCGACTGATAGAATGTAATAGCTGCTTACATAGCGCCAATGTTTGATTAAACGGCACAGCCAATGAATGGCTTGATTACAACACCAGCAGCTTTGAAGTTTTTTTCTTAAACTTAAGACGTCTGTTTCCTTCCACATTTTAAACCAGATATTTTAAGTTAAGAGTGTAGGATGTGGAACCGAGTGAAATCTGTAGTACCAATTTCCATTTAATTACTCTCCACCTCCCCCACCAATGCAGCAACCCCTGCCTGAAAAGATCGGCTCAAAGAAGAAGGAACTTGCATTTCACGACCTCAGGATGTCCCAAAGTGTTTTACAGCCAATGAAGTACTTTTATGAAGTGTAGTCACTGATATACTGTAGGAAACACAGCAGCCAATGTGCGCACAGCAAGATCCCACAAACAGCAATGTGATAATGACCAGATAATCTGTTTTCAGTGATGTTGGTTGAGGGATAGGGCTAGGGTCAGGACACCGGGGAGAACTCCCCTACTCTTCTTTGAAATAGTACCATGGGATCTTTTACGTCCGGCTGAGGAGGCAGATGGAGCCTCAGTTTAACGTTTCATCCGACAGTGCGGAACGTCCTCAGTACTGCACTGTGGTATCAGCCTGGTTTATGTGTCTAGAGTGGAACTTGAACCCATGACCTTCTGACTCAGAGGAGAGAGTGTTACGACTGAGATACAGCTGACAGTGGGTGCTAATGAAGTGGTACACTGACTTGAGTGAGACGAGTTGATAGAATTTTGCATCTATCCACTTGGATTCCACATTAAGGGTTAGCAAGTACTGATCTCTTTGAAACCAGAAACTACAAGGTTTATAGAGTGGCTTTACCAGTTAGAGGGTGAATAGCATCATCAATATCAATATCATCTGGAACCATCACAGTCCTGCCTGGACATAGGACAATTTTGGCCAAGGTGGGACAATCGATTAGATTCAAAACTTTGGTATCAAGGGGCTGGGCGGTACAGTGAGGCAGTATGTGCTGTCCTTTCATCTCTGGCACCAGAATTCAAATCCATCCCAGGGTGGTGGGATGAGAGACTCCTCTCAGATAGTTCTACATTCAATGAATTTGCTCTTAATCAAGTTGCCATAAGCATTGGTAGCCATGATGTGGAGATGCCGGTGATGGACTGGGGTTGACAATTGTAAACAATTTTACAACACCAAGTTATAGTCCAGCAATTTTATTTTAAATTCACAAGCTTTCGGAGGCTTCCTCCTTCCTCAGGGTGAACGTCGTTGTTTCCAACAACATTCACCTGAGGAAGGAGGAAGCCTCCGAAAGCTTGTGAATTTAAAATAAAATTGCTGGACTATAACTTGGTGTTGTAAAATTGTTTACAATAAGCATTGGTCACAGCATAAAACTGTTGGTTACTTGGCACAAATTTAACAATGCCAGACAAAAGTATTCTTTTGTATTCTGTGGTGAGTGACTCACCTCCTGACTCCCCAAAGCCTTTCCACCATCTACAAGGCACAAGTCAGGAGTGTGATGGAGTACTCTCCACTTGCCTGGATGAGTGCAGCTCCAACAACACTCAAGAAGCTCGACACCATCCAGGACAAAGCAGCCTGCTTGATTGCCCAGCCAATCCACTAACCTAAACAAGAAATTTAGTTTTTGGGAATGAAGCTGGACAGGTGGAAGGGGTATCAGTGGGAGAGCATTTTGGTGGTAGTGATCATAATTCAGTTAGATTTAGCATAGTTATAGAAAAAGACAAAGATAGACCAGGAGTAAAAGTTCTAAGTTGGGGAAAGGCCAATTTTACTAAGCTGAGAAGTGATTTTGCAAAAGTGGACTGGAAACAGCTACTTGAAGGTAAATCAGTGTCAGAGCAGTGGGAGGCATTCAAGGAGGAGATTCAAGGGGTTCACAGTAAACATGTTCCCACAAAGAAAAAGGGAGGGGCTGCCAAATCTAGAGCCCCCTGGATGACAAGGAACATGCAAGGTAAGATAAGGCAAAAAAGGGAAGTTTATGTCAGACACCAAGAGCTCAATAAGCAGAAAGCCTAGAGCAGTATAGAAAGTGCAGAGAGAAAAAGGAAATTAGGAAAGCAAAGAGAGGGCATGAAAAAATACTGGCGAGCAAAATTAAGGAAAACCCAAAGATGTTTTATAAATACATAAAGAGCAAGAGGATAACTAAGGAAAGAGTAGGGCCTATTAGAGACCAAAAAGGTAAACTGTGTGTGGAGGCAGAAGATGTGGGTATTGTTCTTAATGAATACTTTGCATCTGTCTTCACAAAAGAGGGGAACGATGCAGAGATTGTAGTTAAAGAGGAGGAGTGTGAAATATTGGATGGGATAAACATAGTGAGGGAGGAAGTATTAAAGGGTTTAGCATCTTTTAAAGTAGATAAATCGCCAGGCCCGGATGAAATGTATCCCAGGCTGCAAAGAGAAGCAAGGGAGGAAATAGCGGAGGCTCTGACCATCATTTTCCAATCCTCCCTGGCTACAGGCGGGGTGCCTGAGGATTGGAGGACTGCCAATGTTGTACCGTTGTTTAAAAAGGGAGAAAGGGATAGACTGAGTAATTATAGGCCAGTCAGTCTAACCTCAGTGGTGGGCAAATTATTGGAATTGATTCTGAGGGACAGCATAAATCGTCATTTAGAAAGGCAAGGGTTAATCAAGGACAGTCAGCATGGATTTGTTAAGGGAAGGTCATGTCTGACTAACTTGATTGAATTTTTTGAGCAGGCAACAAGGAGGGTCGATGAGGGTAACGCATTTGATGTAGTGTACATGGACTTGAGCAAGTCTTTTGACAAGGTCCCACATGGCAGACTGGTCAAAAAAGTAAAAGCCCATGGGGTCCAAGGGAAAGTGGCAAGTTGGATCCAAAATTGACTCAGTGGCGGGAAGCAAAGGGTAATGGTTGGACGGATGTTTTTGTGACTGGAAGGCTATTTCCAGTGGGGTCCTGCAAGGCTCAGTACTAGGTCCCTTCCTTTTGTGGTATGTATTAATGATTTGGACTTGAATGTGGGGGGCTTGATCAAGAAGTTTGCAGATGATACAAAAATTGGGCGTGTGGTTGATAGTGAGGAGGAAAGCTGTAGACTGCAGGAAGATATCAATGGACTGGTCAGGTGGGCAGAAAAGTGGCAAATGGAATTTAATTTGGAGCAGTGTGAGGTAATGCATTTGGGGAGGGCAAACAAGGCAAGGGAATACACAATAAATGGGAGGATATTGAGAGGTGTAGAGGAAGTGAGGGACCTTGGAGTGCATGTCCACAGATCCCTGAAGGTAGCAGGACAGGTAGATAAGGTGGTTAAGAAGGCATATGGAATACTTTCCTTTATTAGCCGAGGCATAGAATATAAGAGCAGGGAGGTTATGCTGGAACTGTATAAAACACTGGTTAGGCCACAGCTTGAGTACTGCGTACAGTTCTGGTCACCACATTACAGGAAAGATGTGATTGCACTAGAGAGGGTACAGAGGAGATTTCCGAGGATGTTGCCAGGACTGGAGAATTTTAGCGAAGAGGAAAGATTGGATGGGCTGGAGTTGTTTTCTTTGGAACAGAGGAGGCTGAGGGGTGATTTAATTGAGGTGTATAAAATTATGAGGGACCTAGATGGAGTGGATAGGAAGGGCCTATTTCCCTTAGCAGAGGGGTCAATAACCAGGGACATGGATTTAAAGTAATTGGTAGAAGGATTAGAGGGGAGTGGGGGAGATTTTTTTTCACCCAGAGGGTGGTGGGGGTCTGGAACTCACTGCCTGAGAGGGTGGGAGAGGCAGAAACCCTCATTTAAATAATCATTTAAAAAGTACTTGGATGAGCACCTGAAGTGCTGTAACCTACAGGGCTGCGGACCGAGTGCTGGAAAGTGGGATTAAGCTGGATAGCTCTTTTTCGGCCGGCATGGGCACGATGGGATGAATGGCCTCCTCCTGTGCTGTAACTTTCTCTGATTCTATCCAATCCCTACACCACCGGCGCACCAGCACGTACCAGGATGCACTGCAGCAACTCACCAAGGCTTCTTCAACAGCACCTCCCAAACCCGCGACCTCTACCACCTAGAAGGACAAGGGCAGCAGACACATGGGAACACCACCACCTGCACGTTCCCCTCCAAGTCACACACCATCCCGACTTGGAAATATATCGCCGTTCCTTCATTGTCGCTGGGTCAGAATCCTGGAACTCCCTTCCTAACAGCACTGTGGGAGAACCGTCACCACACGGACTGCAGCGGTTCAAGAAGGCGGCTCACCACCACCTTCTCGAGGGCAATTAGGAATGGGCAATAAATGCCGGCCTCACCAGCGACGCTCACATCCCGAGAATTAATTTTAAGAAAACACAAAGGTGGCTGATGTGGAAAATGAAAATGTCCCAATTGAGCTCTACTGGACTTCGTTCTGAGGCGATGGTGGAATTTAATTCTGCATGTGACCATGATAAACCTGAGCTGGGAGTGCCTGCAACATTTCAAAACAATCAGCTTCTCATCACTGAGACCTCTAGAGACGTGCTAAAGCGTTCAGAAATCAGTGGGTCATCCATGTCAATGAATTAGATGAATAGCAGACACAGTAAATGTTAGTCTTCCTGAGTCACACTCCAATACTAAAACAAACCCTAATATTACAACAATGAAGTCACTCAGATCTCCAATAAAACTTAAAGTATTAACTTCTGCTTGCCCTTCCTTTCCTCCCCCTCATCACCTACCTGGTGAATTTTCACTATTGCTATTAATATATAACTTAAATGTTGAATAGAAAGCGTCTTTCATGACCTCAGGATATCCCAAAGTGCTTTGCAGCCAATGAAGTACTTTCGAAGTGTAGTCATTGTTGTAATGTAGGAAACTCGGCAGCCAATTTGTGCACAGCAAGATCCCATAAACAGCAATGAGATAATGACCAGATAATCTGTTTTTAGTGATGTTGGTTGAGGGATAAATATTGGCCAGGACACCGGGGAGAACTCCCCTGCTCTTCTTTGAAATAGTGCCATGGGATCTTTCACATCCACCTGAGAGGGAGGACAGGGCCTCGGTTTAACGCCTCATCCGAAAGACGTCACCTCAGACAGTGCAGCACTCCCTCTGTACTGGGACTGGAGTGTCAGCCTAGATTATGGGCTCCAGTCTCTGGAGTAGACTTTGAACCCACAATCTCCTGACTCAGAGGAGAGACTCCTCACCGGCGGGCTCCGAAATCCGCAGAAGGGGGTGGGGGAGGGGGCAGCCTCTGATTGGCTGAAAATTAACTCCAAAAACTTCATCTACATGAACTTGAAGCTCTGGTGTTTGAGCTGGAACCAGTTCAACCTTTGACCTGATTTTCTAATGTCAGAGAGAACTACGGCCAATTCCATCAGACCAGATAAATCACCCATGATTAGGGTCGCCAACTCTTGTTGGACATATTCCTGGAGACGTTATCACATGACTCCCACCTCCAACCACTCCTGCCATTGGTCGCCCGACATGTCCACCATCGCGGAGCCCCGCCTTCCCACAGCCAATTGGAAAGCCAACAGACTCTTTGTTACCCGATTGGATGATTCTTGACTGTCAATCAAACAACCTTTCCTTGGCCCCCCCCCATCTCCAATATTTGTATAACTAATAAACAAAAGTGTTCAAAGAGAATGGAACAAAAAACCCAGGTATTTTTAATGCTCCTATGATATTTCTCCAGAGTTGTGGTAGGTTAATTTGTAATTCCTGGAGTGTTGGTAACCCGACCCATGATGGGTCTAAAGACTGGCCACTAAGAGTCGTTTTGATCAAAGTCTCTCCGAGCCCATTTTCATTGCCAGTTAAACAGAGTGTGACTCATTCTCTTTTAAAATAAATGAACTGGGTCATGTCTGAATTCTGCATATGACTCACTGACCTCGAAGGATTATTTGTTTTCCATTAGTCACAGGTTGTTATTCTTTAAAAAGCAAAAAAGTAGGTTAAGTTTACTGCACTGTAAGCACTGAAATAAGATGCAAGGCTTCCAACAGCTTGAAATAATGTTTACAGCAACCAATTTTTTTTTAAAAAGCAGAGTCAACATGTAATCTGCCCATGTAAACATTTTAACTTTGTATTAAGAACTGCAAAGTGGTAACCCTCTCGCCTCTGAGTCAGAAGGTCACGAGTTCAAGTCCCACTGCATGAGACTTGAACCCATAATCCAGGCTGACACTCCCAGTGCAGTACTGAGGGAATGCTGCACTGTCAGAGGTGCCGTCTTTCAGAAGAGATGTTAAACCAAGACCCCAATCGCTCCCTCAGGTGGATGTAAAAGATCCCATGGCACTATTCGAAGAAGAGAAGGGGAGTTCTCTCCAGTGTCCTCACCAATATTTATCCCTCAACCAACACCTAAAAACAGATTATCTGGTGATTATCACAAGGCTGTTTGTGGGATCTTGCTGTGCGCAAATTGGCTGCAGAGTTTCCTACATTACAACAGTGACCACACTTCAAAAATACTTTATTGGCTGTAAAGCGCTTTGGGACGACCCAAGGTTGTGAAATGAGCTGTATGAATGCAGATTCTTCCTTTCATTCATTCCTTGGCTCCAAGCCATATATAGTTGGTCTCCTGTGCCAATCACCGATTTATTTGGACTAGTGTATTTACATTGGTACTACCAACATATAGTCTGGAGTCTGGTGTACAGTTGTGATGTTTAGCTGCTAATGTGGCCTGTCCTTTAAGATCATATTGTCAAGTTATTCAGTAAACAGAACTTCAAGTCAGAGTTTGTCTTGTCTTTGTAACTGCCCAGAAATTTGCTGCAATTTTCACCCAAATCACTTGCCCCAGTTATAGTTGAATTCTTGTGGTATTTGGTCATGGACGAAAAGAATCATAGAAAGGTTACAGCACAGAAGGAGGCCACTCGGCCCATCGAGTATGCGCCGGCTCTATGCAAGAGGTAGGTTTTCTGAGCGTCCTGAAGGAGAGAGAGAGGTGGAGAGGTTTAGGGGGGAAATTCCAGAGCTTAGGGCCTAGGCAGCTGAAGGCACAGCCGCCAGTTTACAAGAGAGTACATCAAGTTACAACCGATAGTAAATATTGCCTATGGTCTATATTGAATAAGTGGCCGGTCTAAACTGTGGACCATGGGTCACATCCGGTCAGTACAGCCAGTGAAAGTCATATTTGTGTTGATATTTATTTGCTGATTTATCATTTGACTTGTATGTGGTTGGAATCCCATTACCTCATCAATGGGTGAGTGCTAAATCAGGACATCGAGACCTGTGTTAGCAAACGGAGATATATGCAAATTATTGGGGACGTGGATTTGTATCTGCCCTTTCACCCCTCCCCTGAGCACACATACATCACCCACATATTACAGAAAGGATATAGAGGCACTGGAGAAGGTGCAAGAAAGATTCACAAGGATGATACCAGAACTGAGAGGATATAATCATCAGGAAAGATTGAACAGGCTGGGGTTCTTTTCTATAAAAAAGAAAAGACTGGGAGCTAAACTGATAATTACGAAGGGGCTCGATAAGGTAGATGTGGAGGTAGATATGGAGAAGCTGTTTCCACTTGTGGGGGAATCCAAAACTAGGGGCCATAAATATAAGATAGTCACTAATAAATCCAATCGGGAATTCAGGAGAAACTTCTTTACCCAGAGAGTGGTGAGAATGTGGGACTCACAACACATGGAGTGGTTGAGGCGAATAGTATAGACGTATTTAAGGGGAAACTAGATAAGCATACGAAGGAGAAACAAATCGAAGGCTATGCTGATAGGGTTAGATGTAGAGGGGTGGGAGGAGGCTCGTGTGGAGCATAAATGCTGGCATAGACCAGTTGGGCTGAATGGCCTGTTTCTGTGCTGTAAAAACTGTGTAATACTATGCAAAACACTTGGACACTCCTTGTATGGGTCATCTCTAGATTTCTTTGAATTGCTATACCGTTCTGTATAAGGGAACAGTCCCCTAAGTTAGCACACTTGATTGGCACAAAGTGAGGGACATTTTAAACAGTACACGGTCAAAATGACTCGGGTCAATGCTCAGAGTCTCACTCAGTCTCCACAGTGAGTGCACTTGTCATTTTACTAAAACAACAACTTGACCAACTGATCAGAAAGGCTCAAAGCTGGGGGTTTTCCTAAATTTAACCATTGGAAGACAAATATTGTCTAATGTCCCATTAAATCATTACAGCACTAAGGAGCTTTTTCCCTTCGTTGAGGGTACTATAACAAGGGGACATAGATTCAAGGTAAAAGGCGGGAGGTTTAGAGGGGATTTGAGAAAGAACTTTTTCACCCAGAGGGTGGTTGGAGTCTGGAACTCACTGCCTGAAAGGGTTGTGGAGGCAGGAACCCTCACAACATTCAAGAAGCATTTGGATGAGCACTTGAAATGCCATAGCATACAAGGCTACGGACCAAATGCTGGAATATGGGATTAGAGTAGACAGGGCTGATGGCCGGCGCGGACACGATGGGCCGAAGGGCCTCTATCCGTGCTGTATAACTCTATGACTCTATGACTCTATGACACTACTCCAGATGGAGGGTTCAGCTCACATGTAAATAGTATCATAGTAAGTACAGCACAGAAGGAGGCCATTCAGCCCATCATGCCCGTGCTGGCTCTTTGAAAGAGCTATCCAATTAGTCCCATTCCCAGGAGATGCAACACCTGCCCCTTCACCACCTCCCTTCCCACTATCCAGGGTCCCAAACACTCCTTCCAGGTGAAACAGTGATTTACTTGTACTTCTTTCAATTTATACTGTATTCACTGCTCACAATGTGGTCTCCTCTACACTGGGGAGACCAAACAGAGATTGGGTGACCGCTTTGCTGAACACCTCTGGTCAATCCACAAGTGTGACCCTGACCTGCCGGTCACTCGCTATTTTAATTCCCCGTCCCACTCTGACCTCTCTGTCCTCGGCCTCTTACACTGTTCCAGTGCAGCTCAATGGAAGCTCGAGGAACAGCACCTCATCTTTCGATTCGGCATTTTACAACCTTCCCCACTTAACATTGATTTCAATAACTTCAGATCATACCCACTGCTCCCATTTTTTCGGTCAGCTAGTAATGGTTCTGCTGTTGCCATTTACAGCTACTCCAGACCCATCTTTTGTTTCTTAACCTGTCCCATTCCCACCCTCCTTGCCTTGCACCATCATCCCTTTTGTCATTTAATCACTCCTGCTGTCCACCCTATCACAGACCTTCCCTTTTGTTCTTTCCTCCCTCCCCTTCCTCTCCCCTTCCTCCCCCCCCTCTCCCCCGCTCTGTATTTGCTTAAACAAACTGTTTAAACTTCAACTTCTCCCGGTTCTGACGAAGGGTCTTCGACCTGAAACGTTAACTCTGTTTCTTTCTCCACAGATGCTGCCTGACTTGCTGAGTATTTCCTGCATTTTCTATTTTTAGTCCCATTCTCCTGATCTTTCCCCACAGCCCTGTAAATTTTTTCCCTTCAAATATTTATCCAATTCCCTTTTGAAAGTTATTATTGAATCTGCTTCCATCACCCTTTCAGGCAGTGCATTCCAGATCATTACAACTCACTGCGTAAAAAAAAGTTTCCTTACGTCGCCTCTGTTTTTTTTGCCAATCACCTTCAATCTGTGTCCTCTGGTTCCCGACCCTTCTGCCACTGGAAACATTTTCTCCTTATTTACTCTATCAAAACCGTTCATGATTTTGAACACCTGTCAAATCTCCTCTTAACCTTCTCTGCTCTAAGGAGAACAACCCCAGCTTCTCCAGTCTCTCCACATAACTGAAGTCCCTCATCTCTGGAACCATTTGAGTAAATCTCCTCTCTACGACCTTGACATCCTTCCTAAAGAGTGGTGCTCAGAATTGAACACAATACTCCAGCTGGGGCCTAACCAGTGTTTTATAAAGGTTTAGTATAACTTCCTTGCTTTTGTACTCTATGCCTCTATTAATAAAGCCCAGGATCCCATGTGTTTTTTTTAAACAGCCGTCGCAACTTGTCCTGCCACCTTCAAAGATTTCTGTACTTTCACCCCCCTGATCTCTGTTCCTGCACTTCCTTTAAAATCGTACCATTTAGTTTATATTGCCTCTCCTCATTCTTCCTACCAAAATGTATCACTTCACACTTCTTTGCATTAAATTTCATCTGCCGTGTGTCTGGCCATTTCACCAGTCTATCTATGTCCTCGTGAAGTCTGTTACTATCCTTCACATTGTTCATTGCATTTCTGAGTTTCATATCATCTGCAAACTTTGAAATTATATCCTCTACACCCAAGTCCAAGACATTAATATATATCAAAAAGGGCAGTGGTCCTAATACTGACCCCTGTGGAACATCACTGTATACTTCCCTCTAGTCTGAAAAACAACCGTTCATCACTACTCTCTGCTTTCTGTCCCTTAGCCAATTTTGTATCCAAGCTGCCACTGTCCCTTTAATCCCATGGATTTTAATTTTGCCAACATGTCTATTATATGGTACTTTATCAAAGCCTTATGAAAGTCCATATACACATCAACCTCACTACCCTCATCAATCCTCTCCGTTACTTCATCAAAGAACTCAATCAAGTTAGTCAAACACTATTTTCCTTTAACAAATCCGTGCTGACTTTCATTTATTAGCCCAGACTTTTCCAAGTGCCAATTAATTTTGTCCCGGATTATTGTCTCTAAAAGTTTCCCCACCACCGACATTAGGCTGACTGGCCTTTAATTGTCGGGTTTATCCCGCTCCCCTGTTTGGAACGGGGGTGTGACATTTGCAATCCTCTGGTCCTCCGGCACCGTCCCCCTATCTAAGGAGGATAGGAAGAATGTGGTCAGAGCCTCTGCAATTTCCACCCTTACTTCCCTCAGTAAACGAGGATTCATCCAATCTGGACCGGGTCACTTTTCTACTTTGAATACTGCCAAACTTTTATCTATTTTTATCCTCTATCCCCATTACCTCCTCCTTTACTGCTACAATGACAGCATCCTCTTCTCCAGTGAGGACCAATGCAAAGTATTCATTTAGTACCTCAGCCATGCCCTCTGCCTCCACAAGAAGATCTCATTTTTTGTCCCTGATCGGCCCCACCCTTCCTTTGACTACCCTTTTACTATTTATATGTTTGTAAAAGACCTTTGGGTTCCTTTTATGTTAGCCGCTAATCTATTCTCATACTCTCTCTTTGCCCCTCTTATTCCCTTTTTTAGATCTGCTCTGTACTTTCTGTGTTCAGCCTGGTTCTCTACTGTATTATGAACCTTACATTGATCATAAGCCTCCTTTTTCTGTTTCATTTTAATTTCTATATCTTTAGTCATCCAGGGAGCTCTAGCTTTAGATGCTCTTCCTTTCCCCCTCGTGGGAATGTGTCTGCTCTGTCCCAGAACCATCTCCTCCTTGAAGGCCTCCCATTGTTCAATTACTGTTTTGCCACCAATTTTTGATTCCAATCCACCAGGGCAAGATCCCTTCTAACTGAAATTTGCCCTCCTCCAATTAAGTATTTTCACATTTGATTGTTCCTTGTTCTTTTCCATATCTATTCTAAACCTGATGATATTGTGATCACTGTTCCCCAAATGCTCCCCCACTGAACCATGCTCCACCTGCCCCACTTCATTCCCCAGAACTAGATCCAGCACTGCTTCCTTCCTCGTTGGGCTGGAAACACAATGATCAAGAAAGTTCTCTTGAACACATTTCAGGAATTCCTGCCCCTCTTTGCCCTTTACACTGTTACTATCCTAGTCTATATTTGGATAATTAAAGTCCCCCATTATCACTACTCTATAGTTCTTGCATCTTTCTGTAATTTGCCTGCAAATTTGCTCCTCTATCTCCTTCCCACTATTTGGTGGCCTATAGAATACACCCAGTAGTGTAATAGCTCCTCTATTGCTCCTTAATTCCAACCAAATAGATTCCGTCTGACCCATCAACTACATCATCCCTTTCCAGTGCTATAATAGTTTCTTTGCCACCTCCCAACTCCTTTCTTCCCTTCCCTATCTTTCCTGAATACCTTGTAGCCAGGAATATTAAGTTCCCAATCCTCCCTTTCTTTGAGTCAGGTCTCTGTTATTGCCACTATATCATAGTCCCATGTGGTGACTTGAGCCTGCAGCTCACCAACTTCATTTCCCAGGCTACATGCATTTACACACACACACTCAAATCTCACCTTAGACCATTTCGCATTCGCCCACTGTCTGATCCCTCCCCATTTCTGAACTATTCTTTACTCTAGTTCTATTTGTTCCTTCCAGTCCTCTGTGCACCTTGTTTCTCCTCTCTACTGTTTCATCCTGGTGCCCATCCCCCTGCCAAATTAATTTAATCCCTCACCCACAGCACTGGTTAACCTCCCCATGAGGACATTGGTCCCAGCTGTGATAGTCACATGATATGAGTGGTTTTGATAAAAGTAAATAAGGAGAAACTGTTTCCAGTGACGGGAGGGTCGGTGACCAGACACAGATTTAAGGTACTTGGCAAAAGAATCAGAGGGGAGATGAGGAGACATTTTTTTACGCAGCGAGTTGTAATGATCTGGAATGTGCTCCCTGAAAGGGCGGTGGAAGCAGATTCAATAATAACTTTCAAAAGGGAATTGGATAAATACTCGAAGGGAAAAATTTACAGGGCTGTGGGGAAAGAGCGGGAGAGTGGGTCTAATTGGATAGCTCGTTCACAGAGCAGGCACAGGCACGGTGGGTCTTCTTCAGTGCTGCAAGATTCTATGAGTCTATAATTCCATATTCCCCACTTCATTAAACTTACATTCTGGGGGTCATTTTTACATAGCCCAGTGTTCTATTTGTTGTTACTTGCAACTTTTACTCAATTGTGACCTTTGAATCTAAGGAGACAAAATAAAATGGAGAGTTTTGTTTCTAGAAGAGAGACAGTTTAGGTTAACATCAACTATTGTAATATCTGATGGTTAATAAACAGATAGTTTGTATAATCTATGAAACGGATTCCCCAGGGAGACATGTTGATTCATTCAAATGCAAATTAGATAGATTTCTTTCAGAAAATAATGGGCCGTAAACTGCTCCGAGCAGCAAACCAGCAGTGCTCAGCCACTGAGTACCTCTGGTGGGACAGCAGACTGTCTGGGGATAAGAGGAGAGGTGGAACAGCAGACTGTCTGGGGATAAGGGGAGAGGTGGAACTGTAGGCTGTCTGGGGATAAGAGGAGAGGTGGAACAGCAGGCTGTCTGGGGATGAGAGGAGAGGTGGAACAGCAGGCTGTCTGGGGATGAGAGGAGAGATGGAACAGCAGGCTGTCTGGGGATGAGAGGAGAGGTGGAACAGCAGGCTGTCTGGGGATAAGGGGGAGATGGAACAGCAGGCTGTCTGGGGATGAGAGGAGAGGTGGAACTGTAGACTGTCTGGGGATGAGAGGAGAGATGGAACAGCAGGCTGTCTGGGGATGAGAGGAGAGATGGAACAGCAGGCTGTCTGGGGATGAGAGGAGAGGTGGAACTGTAGACTGTCTGGGGATGAGAGGAGAGGTGGAACTGTAGACTGTCTGGGGATAAGAGGAGAGATGGAACAGCAGGCTGTCTGGGGATGAGAGGAGAGGTGGAACTGTAGACTGTCTGGGGATGAGAGGAGAGATGGAACAGCAGGCTGTCTGGGGATGAGAGGAGAGGTGGAACTGTAGACTGTCTGGGGATGAGAGGAGAGATGGAACAGCAGGCTGTCTGGGGATGAGAGGAGAGATGGAACAGCAGGCTGTCTGGGGATAAGGGGGAGATGGAACAGCAGGCTGTCTGGGGATGAGAGGAGAGATGGAACAGCAGGCTGTCTGGGGATGAGAGGAGAGGTGGAACTGTAGACTGTCTGGGGATGAGAGGAGAGATGGAACAGCAGGCTGTCTGGGGATGAGAGGAGAGATGGAACAGCAGGCTGTCTGGGGATGAGAGGAGAGGTGGAACTGTAGACTGTGTGGGGATAAGGGGGAGATGGAACAGCAGACTGTCTGGGGATAAGAGGAGAGATGGAACAGCAGGCTGTCTGGGGATAAGGGGAGAGATGGAACAGCAGGCTGTCTGGGGATAAGGGGAGAGATGGAACAGCAGGCTGTCTGGGGATAAGAGGAGAGATGGAACAGCAGGCTGTCTGGGGATGAGAGGAGAGGTGGAACTGTAGACTGTCTGGGGATAAGAGGAGAGGTGGAACAGCAGACTGTCTGGGGATGAGAGGGAGGTGGAACAGCAGGCTGTCTGGGGATAAGGGGGAGATGGAACTGTAGACTGTCTGGGGATGAGAGGAGAGGTGGAACAGCAGGCTGCGCCCAGTGATCAAGGGGGTAAATGATTTATCTTCCACTCCAGATGCCTTCATCTGCAGGGAATGCCTATGCAAGGAAATACCTGACTGATCAACATTGACTACACGTGATTAATGTATAACGTCAGTGATTAGAGTAACAAATATAAGCAGACAGATCAATAACTATAGTACAGAATGGATGTCTGTTACGATTTGGATAAACAAGCTGTCCTTGGGAACTGCGGAGACAGTTAATGGCAAAGTCCGGAGGTAGTTGATCATGAAGGAGTTTGAAGGAGTCGGAAATCTGAAGGTCTACTTATCTGTGAAATGTACTTTTGAAGTAAACAACTCGGGTATTTAAGGAGAAGGGGTTCCAGGGCTCAGTAGATAGCTGGAGAGGGAGAAACCCAATGCTCCCCTTGTACTGAATAGACTGATCAGTTATGCTGTATGAATAATGTCTGTTCCATACACTCAACTGTCTCATGAACATCTTACTCAAAGCGTGTGGCCAGAACCATAGAAGGAAGGAGGTTGACTCACATCTCACCACCAAACAAGTACACAAAGGCAGGTTACTTACCGATAGGAGTAACAGAAACGCTCTTGGAATGTCACACCAATCCCACAGGTCCTGCTGCACTCCCCCCACTCTCCCCAGGGACCCCAGTAATCAGTCTGACGTTTTTTCCTTAAAGCCTAGGTGCAATCAACAGGAAGCAATGTTTTAAAATGGGAACTCATACAACAACAACTACTTGCATTTATATAGCACCTTTAATATAGTAAAACGTTCCAAGGCACTTCACAAGAGTGTAATCAAACAAAAATTGACACCGAGCCACATAAGGAGATATGGATAAGGAGACAAAAAGCTTGGTCAAAGAGGTAGGTTTTAAGGAGCGTCTTAAAGGAGGAGAAAGAGGTAGAGAGGTTTAGGGAGGGAATTCCAGAGCTTAGGGCCTAACAGCTGAAGGCACGGCCACCAATGGTGGAGCGATTAAAATCGGGGATGTGCAAGAGGCCAGAATTGGAGGAGCGCAGAGATCTCGGAGGGTTGTAGGGCTGGAGGAGGATAAAGAGATAGGGAGGGGCAAGGCCATGGAGGATTAGAATTTCAAAATCAAGGTGTTCCGATCTGGGAGCCAATGTAGATCAGCAAGCACAGGGGTGATGGGAGATCGGGACTTGGTGCGAGTTAGGATACGGGCAGCAGAGTTTTGGATGAGCTCAAGTTTATGGTGGGTGGAAGGTGGGAGGCCGGCCAGGAGAGCATTGGAATAGTCAGACAGACTTATAACTGTGTGGGAACAAAACACATTGAGAAACAGGAAACACATCAGAACCACCAAACCATTATCCACCCTATAAATGATATATAACATTACCGAGCTGCGAATGAGCATTGAATACAATTTTTGTTAGAAAAATAAGCAATCGGGGATGTGGGCGTCGCTGGCGAGGCCGGCATTTATTGCCCATCATTAATTGCCCTTGAGAAGGTGGTGGTGAGCCGCTGCCTTGAACCGCTGCAGTCCGTGTGGTGAAGGGTCTCCCACAGTGCTGTTAGGAAGGGAGTTCCAGGATTTTGACCCAGCGACGATGAAGGAACGGCGATATATTTCCAAGTCGGGATGGTGTGTGACTTGGAGGGGAACGTGCAGGTGGTGTTGTTCCCATGTGCCTGCTGCTCTTGTCCTTCTGGGTAGTTGAGGTCGTGGGCTTGGGAGGTGCTGTCGAAGAAGCCTTGGCGAGTTGATATCATAACAGTAGCAGCGTGGTGTAATCAGTCAACATCCAAAATCAACCCCATTCCCACTCCTTATTCTGGGCATGTGGTAATTCACGAGAAGACACAACTTAACTGAGCTATTATGAAAGCCATGACTGAACAGCCTGCTGACAGTCACCATCAGTGTTCACACATGAATACATTGAACAGCAGAGAAGTTATGTTAAACTTGTATTGAACCTTGGAGTACTGTGCACAATTCTGGTCTCCATAATATAAAAAGGATATAGAGGCATTGGAGAAGGTGCAAAAAAGATTCACAAGGATGATACCAGAACTGAGAGGATATACCCCTCAGGAAAGGCTGAACAGGCTGGGGCTCTTTTCTCTAGAAAAGAAAAGACTGAGGGTTGACCTGATAGAGGTCTTTAAGATAATGAAAGGGTTTGATAGGGTAGCTGTAGAGAAAATGTTTCCACTTATGGGGGAGATCAGAACTAGGGGTCATAAATATAAGATAGTCACTAATAAATCCAGAGGGAATTCAGGAGAAACGTCTTTACTCAGAGAGTGGCAAGAATGTGGAACTCGCTACCACAGGGAGTAGTTGAGGCAAATAGCATAGATGCATTTCATAGAAAGGTTACAGCACAGAAGGAGGCCATTCGGCCCATCGAGTCCGCGCCAGCTCCATGCAAGAGCAATCCAGCCAGTCCCACTCCCCTGTCCTATCCCCGTTGCCCTGCAATTTTCCAGTTCCCTTTTGAAGGCCATGATTGAATCTGCCTCCACCACCCCCTCAGGCAGTGCATTCCAGATCCTAACCACACGCTGTGTAAAAAAGTTTTTCCTCATGTCACCTTTGGTTCTTTTGCCAATCACCTTAAATCTATGTCCTCTGGTTCTTGACCCTTCCGCCAATGGGAACAGTTTCTCTCTATCTACTCTGTCTGGACCCTTCATGATTTTGAATACCTCTATCAAATCTCCTCGCAACCTTCTCTGTTCCAAGGAGAACAACCCCAGCTTCTCCAGTCTATCCACGTAACTAAAGTCCCTCATCCCTGGAATCATTCTAGTAAATCTCTTCTGCACTCTCTCTAAGGCCTTCACATCTTTCCTAAAGTGCGGTGCCCAGAACTGGACACAATACTCCAGTTGTGGCTGAACCAGTGTTTTATAAAGGTTCATCGTGACTTCCATACTTTTGTACTCTATGCCTCTATTTATAAAGCCCAGGATCCCGTATGCTTTTTTTAACCGCTTTCTCAACCTGCCCTGCCACCTTCAACGATTTGTGCACCTATACCCCCAGATCTCCCTGTTCCTGTACCCCTTTTAGAGTTGTGCCCTCTAGTTTATATTGCCTTTCCTCATTCTTCCTACTGAAATATATCACTTCACAATTTTCTGGGTTAAATTTCATCTGCCATGTGTCTGCCCATGCCACCAGCCTGTCTAAATCCTCTTGAAGTCTATCACTATCCTTCTCACTGTTCACTACACTTCCAAGTTTTGTGTCATCTGCAAATTTGGAAATTGTGCCCTGTACACCCAAGTCCAAGTCATTAATATATATCAAGAAAAGCAGTGGTCCCAGTACTGACCCCTGGGGAACACCACTGTACACCTCCCTCCAGTCCGAAAAACAACCGTTCACCACAATTCTCTGTTTCCTGTCACTTCGCTAATTCTGTATCCATGTTGCTACTGCCCCCTTTATTCCATGGCCGCAATCTTGATGATAAGCCTACCATGTGGCACTTTATCAAACGCCTTTTGAAAGTCCATATACACCACATCAACTGCATTGCCCTCATCTACGCTCTCTGTTACCTCATCAAAAAACTCTATTAGATTAGTTAAACACGATTTGCCTTTAACAAATCAGTGCTGGCTTTCCCTAATTAATCCACGCTCGTCCAAGTGACTGTTAATTCTATCCCAGATTATCGTTTCTAAAAGTTTCCCCACCACTGAGGTTAAACTGACTGGCCTATAGTTGCTGGGTTTATCCTTACACCCTTTTTTGAAGGGAAAGCTAGATAAAGACATGAGGGAGAAAGGAATAGAAGGTTATGAGTTAGATGAAGAGGGCTGGGAGGAGGCTCAGGTGGAGCATAAACCAGTTGGGCCGAATGGCCTGTTTCTGTGCTGTAAACTTTATTTAATGACAGCCCCCAGGAGCGGCGGGGGTAAGTTATTTTAGTTTATTGGTCAGTTTTTTTTAGTGGTTAGACTTTGTGTTTTAGTGTCAGGTAAACAGTTAATTAGCTTTAAAGCTAAAATTTAAAAAAAATATCTGTTCGCTAACATGGCAGGACAGTGGGGCTCGTCTCATGCACATCCTGCACCATGTGGGAACTCCAGAACACTGTGTCCTGGAAAACCACACATGCAGGAAGTGCCACCAACTGCTCGAACTTGAGCTCAGAGTTTCTGAGCTTGAGGGGCGGCTGTGAGTCCGTGGATAGCATGTTTCAGGAGGTGGTCACCCCGCAGCTACAGAGAGTTCAGGCGGGGAGGGAGTGGGTGACAGTCTGGGTGGAACAGGCCGGCAGTGCAGGAGTCCCCTGGGAGTGTGGCACTCACAGACCGGTATTCAGTGTTGAATCCCAGTGAGGGTGTTGACACCTCGGGGGAGTGCAGTCAGGAGCAAATCCATGGCACCGTGGGAGACTCGACTGCACAGGCCGGGGTTGGGGGGGGCGTACAAGAACCTGTATAAATGCAGTTGTTATCGGGGATTCGATAGTCGGGGGATAGACAGGCATTTCAGCAACCGCAGACGTGAATCCCACATTGTGTGTTACCTCCCTGGTGCCAGGGTAGAGGACATCACTGAGAGGGTGCAGGACATTCTGCGAGGGGAAGGGGAATAGCCAGAAGTCGTGGCTCATGTTGGAACTAATGACATAGGAAGGAGAAAGGTCAAGGTTCTACAGGCAAAGTTTCAGGAGCTAGGAAAAAAGATTAAAGAACAGGACCTCAAAGGTGGTAATCTCGGGATTACTCCCAGTGCCACATACTAGTGAAGAGAGGAAGAGAGTGCAGGTTAATGACTGGCTGGAGAAATGGTGCTGGAGGGAGGGCTTCAGATTCCTGGGGCTTTGGGACCAGTTCTGGGGCAGGGGGGACTGTACAAGCCGGAAGGAATGCACCGGAACAGGGCTGGGACCAGCGTCCTCGCGGGGAGGTTAACTAGTGCTGCGGGGGAGGGTTTAAACTAATTTGGCAGGGGGATGGGCACCAGGACGTAGCAGCAGAGAGGAGAGAGAAGATGCATAGAAAACTAGGAGGGACAAATGGCAACAGAATAAAGAATAGTGCAGGTAAGAGCAGGATCCAGATGGAGGAAAAAAGCAAAGCAGACTGGCATGGTGTTGGAGTGCATGTGTGTTAATACAGGGAGTGTTACAAATATGAACTGCAGGCACAAGTTACCACATGGGATTATGATCTAGTGGTTATAACAGAGACCTGGCTTAAACATGGGCAGGAATGGGAACTAAACATTCCTGGCTACAAGGTATTCAGGAGGGATAGGGAAGGGAGTGGCAGCACAGATCACAGATAATATTACAGTTCCAAGGAGGGACGATATACTAGAGGGTTCAAAGACTGAATCTATTTGGTCAGAGTAAAGGAACAGAGAAGGAGCTGTTACATTGCTGGGTGTTTATTATAGACCCCCAAATAGTGAGAAGGAGATAGAGGAGCAAATCTGTTGGCAAATTTCAGAGATGTAAAAATAATCGAGCAGTAACAGTAGGGTCTTCAATTACCCGAATATAGACCGGGGGAAAAACAGAGTAAAGGGCAAGGAGGGTGAAGAATTCCTAAAATGTGTGCAGGAGAACTTTCTTAATCAATATGTTTCTAGCCCAATGAGGAAGGAAGCAGTGCTGGATCTAGTTCTGGGGAATGAAGTGGGGCAAGTGGAGTGTGTTTCAGTGGGAGAACATTCGGGTAATAGTGATCATAATATAATTAAGTTTAAAGTAATTACGGAAAGGGACAAAGAAAAATCAACGGTGAAAATACCCAATTGGAAGAGAGCCAATTTCAGTGATTTGAGAAGGGATCGAGCACAGGTGGACTGGAAACAAAGATTGGCCAAAAAACAGTAAATAAGCAATGGCAGGCCTTCAAAGCGGAGATAGTTCGGGTACAAGTCGAGCATATTCCCTTAAGGAGGAAAGATGGGGCATCCAAATCTAGAGCTCCCTGGATAACAAAGGAAATAGAGGTTAAAATAAAACAGAAAAAGGAGGCTTATGACAAATGTCAGGTACAGAATACAGTCGAAAACCAGGCAGAATACAGAGTGTACAGGAGGAAATTGAAAAAGGATATAAGAAGGACAAAGAGAGAATATGAGAAAAGATTAGCGGGTAACATAAAAGGGAACCCAAAAATCTTTTATAAACACATAAAAAGTAAAAGGATAGTTAAAGGAAGGGTGGGGCCGATTAGGGACAAAAAAGGAGATCTTCTTGTAAAGGCAGAGGGCATGACTGAGGTATTAAATGAGTACTTTGCATCGGTCTTCACTGACGAAGAGGATGAAGTTAATGTTGCTGTAGAGGAGGAGGGAGTAGAGATATTGGAGAGGATCAAAATAGATAGAAAGGAGATGCTAAATAGGTTGGCATCACTCAAAGTTAACAAGTCACCCGGGTCCAGATGGGATGCATCCTCGGTTACTGAGGGAAGGAAGAGGGTGGAAATTGCGGAGGCTCTGGCCACAATCTTCCAATCTTCCTTAGATATGGGAATGGTGCCAGAGAACTGGAGGATTGCAAGTGTTACACCCCTGCTCAAAAAAAGGGGAGAGGGATAAATCTGGTAACTACAGGCCAATCAGTCTATCGTCAGTGGTGGGATAACTACTAGAGACTATTGCCAAGGACAAAATGAATTCTCACTCGGAGAAGCATGGGTTAATAAGGGACAGCCCCATGGATTTGTTAAAGACAAATCGTGTCTGACTAACCCGATTGAGTTCTTTGATGAAGTAACGGAGAGGGTTGATCAAGGTAGTGCAGTAGATGTTGTATATATGGACTTTCAAAAGGCATTTGATAAAGTACCACATAAGAAGACTTATTCAGAAAATAGAAGCACATGGGATTAAAGGGACGGGGGTAACTTGGGTACATAATTGGCTAAGGGATAGGAGGCAGAGAGTAGTGGTGAAGGGATGTTTTTCAGACTGGAGAGAAGTATACAGTGGGGTCCCCCGGGGGTCGGTATCAGGCTTTTCTTGTTATATATAAATGACCTGGACTTGGGAACAGGGAGTGCAATTTCAAAGTTTGCAGATGATACAAAATTTGGCAACATAGTAAATAGTGAGGAGGATAGTAGCAGACTTCAGGAGGACATAGTCAGACTGGAGAAATGGGCAATGGTAGATGCAATTTAATGGAATGAGTGTGAAGTGATGCACTTTGGGAGGAGGAACAGGGAGAGACAGTATAATCTAAATGGTACCATTTTGTGGGGGTGCAAGAGCAGAGGGAGCTGGGGGGGCATATTCACAAATCTTTGAAGGTGAGAGGGCAGTTAAGAAAGGGTATGGGAAACTTGGCTTTGTAAATAGGGACATTGAATACAAAAACAAGGAAGTTATGCTAAACCTTTACAAATTACTGGTTAGGCCTCAGCTGGAGTATTGTGTACAATTCTGGGCACCACACTTTAGGAAGGATGTCAAGGCCTTAGAGAGGGTGCAGAAGAGATTTACCAGGATGATACCAGGGATAAGCGACTTCAGTTATGTGGAGATATTGAAGAAGCTGGACTTGTTCTCAAGGGGAGTCCTAATAGAGGTATTCAAAATTATGAGGGGTTTTGATGGAGCAAGTAGGGGGAAACAGTTTCCTCTGGCTAGTGGGTCGGTAACCAGAGGTCACAGATTTAAAATAATTCACAAATGATCTAGAGGGGAAATAAGGAGAAATGTTTTCACACAGAGGGTCATTATGATCTGGAACACACCACCTGGAAGGGTGGGAGAAGCAGATTCCATGGGAAGTTTCTAAAGGCAACTGGACATGAAATTGAAGAGGACCAATTTGCAGAGTTATGTGGAAAAAGCTGGGACGTGGGACTAAATTGTACAGCTCTTTCAGAGAGCCGGCACAGGCACGATGGGCCGAACGGTCTCCTCCTGATTCTGGTGTGAGGGATGAGGCGGCAGCCATTCCTCATTGAATGATAACCCAGGAAGGAGCCGACACATTATCGGGGGGGGGGGGGGGGGGAAAGAGGAAAAAATGGCAGCCAGAAAATGGACAAACTCAAACGGTTTAGTTAAATGATGGTCAGAATAGTTAAACCACATGGTTGGAACCCCCAAAGAGCCAGTTTGAAGCTACAACCTCAACCTCTCCAAGTGCTTAGCAATTTTGCCCCATATTACAGACCATAATAATTTAGCAAGTGGAGTAAAACCAACTGTCCTATAATCCCCCAGTTCATTCCCGTCTCCTTTACAAATAACAGTGTCACCTTTTCCACCTTCCTGTAATTCCCCTTCCCACGGAATTATGGAAAATTATAGTCATTTGTCCCCATGACAACTAGGGTTCCCAACTCTCCAGGATTGTCCCGGACTCTCCAGGAATTGAAGATTAATCTCCGGGATACTACAGCGAGCAAACCCGGGAGAAAATTGTGTGAGATCTTTTGATTTTCATTAAACACTTTGGCCCTGATATTTACGGGGAGGGAGTGAGGGATGGGGTGGAGGTGGGGGGGTTTGAGGGGGGGAGGGGGGGGGGGAGAGAACTGGTAGCGGCCGGGAATACCGGAAATGTGAGTGACCTGGAAGGACCTAATTTGAAGTTTTTGCCTTGGTATCCCGGCTGGTGGCCGGACAGAATGAGAGGCTGGCCGTCAGGCGGGGAGGAGGGAGGGAGCAGAGAGGAGGAAGGGAAGGAGCGATCACGGTTGGGGGGGAGGGAGGGGGATAGGGTGGGGGATGGAGATCACAGTGCAGGGAGGGTCCTCGGATCACGGGGAGGGAGGCCGATCAAGGCAGGTTAGCTTGGGGGGGTCGGGGCGGGGTGGGGGTGGGGAGCACTCCTGCTCCTCCTGGCCCACCAGGCACTTACCCGCTGGATCCAGCCGTTCAGCTGCTGGGATTCCCGGGCCCTGGGGACCCGGCCTGCGGCTGCTAAATGTAAAAGCCGGCTAAAACCTGAGGCACACAGCGTCGTTAACATATTTAAATTACTGACCCGCCTCCAGAGAGTAGGTTAGTAGCCTGGACCCCAACCCATCCCAGTTAAACCGCAAGTGGGCTGTTCACAGCTGAGGTTGGGTTTCACATTTTTGAAATTTTAACCCCCTCTCCTGCCCGACCTGGGGGATTCAAATTCCCCCCCCCTTATTTATTGGTTATAAATATATTGGAGACGGGCTAAAATCATCCAATCGGGTAATTAAGAGTGTTCACTTTCCAATTGGTGTGGGAAGGTGGGGCATCGCGAGGATGGACACGTCGGGCGACCAATGGCGAGAGTGAGGGGACGGGGCACCGCGAGGATGGACACGTCGGGTGACCAATGGCGAGAGTGAGGAGACGGGGCATCGCGAGGATGGACACGTAGGGTGACCAATGGCGAGAGTGAGGGGACGGGGCACCGCGAGGATGGACACATCGGGCGACCAATGGCGAGAGTGAGGAGACGGGGCATCGCGAGGATGGACACGTAGGGTGACCAATGGCGAGAGTGAGGGGACGGGGCATCGCGAGGATGGACACGTAGGGTGACCAATGGCGAGAGTGAGGGGACGGGGCACCGCGAGGATGGACACGTAGGGTGACCAATGGCGAGAGTGAGGGGACGGGGCATCGCGAGGATGGACACGTAGGCCGACCAATGGCGAGAGTGAGGGGATGGGGCACCGCGAGGATGGACACGTCGGGCGACCAATGGCGAGAGTGAGGGGACGGGGCACCGCGAGGATGGACACGTAGGCCGACCAATGGCGAGAGTGAGGGGACAGGGCACCGCGAGGATGGACACGTCGGGCGACCAATGGCGAGAGTGAGGGGACGGGGCACCGCGAGGATGGACACATCGGGTGACCAATGGCGAGAGTGAGGGGACAGGGCACCGCGAGGATGGACACGTCGGGTGACCAATGGCGAGAGTGAGGGGACAGGGCACCGCGAGGATGGACACGTAGGCCGACCAATGGCGAGAGTGAGGGGACAGGGCACCGCGAGGATGGACACGTGGGGCGACCAATGGCGAGAGTGAGGGGACGGGGCATCGCGAGGATGGACACGTAGGCCGACCAATGGCGAGAGTGAGGGGACGGGGCATCGCGAGGATGGACACGTAGGGCGACCAATGGCGAGAGTGAGGGGACGGGGCACCGCGAGGATGGACACGTAGGGCGACCAATGGCGAGAGTGAGGGGACGGGGCATCGCGAGGATGGACACGTGGGGCGACCAATGGCGAGAGTGAGGGGACGGGGCACCGCGAGGATGGACACGTCGGGTGACCAATGGCGAGAGTGAGGGGACGGGGCACCGCGAGGATGGACACGTAGGGTGACCAATGGCGAGAGTGAGGGGACGGGGCATCGCGAGGATGGACACGTGGGGCGACCAATGGCGAGAGTGAGGGGACGGGGCACCGCGAGGATGGACACGTGGGGCGACCAATGGCGAGAGTGAGGGGACGGGGCACCGCGAGGATGGACACGTCGGGCGACCAATGGCGAGAGTGAGGGGACGGGGCACCGCGAGGATGGACACGTCGGGCGACCAATGGCGAGAGTGAGGGGACGGGGCACCGCGAGGATGGACACGTCGGGCGACCAATGGCGAGAGTGAGGGGACGGGGCACCGCGAGGATGGACACGTCGGGCGACCAATGGCGAGAGTGAGGGGACGGGGCACCGCGAGGATGGACACGTCGGGTGACCAATGGCGAGAGTGAGGGGACGGGGCATCGCGAGGATGGACACGTCGGGCGACCAATGGCGAGAGTGAGGAGACGGGGCACCGCGCGGATGGACACGTAGGGTGACCAATGGCGAGAGTGAGGGGACGGGGCACCGCGAGGATGGACACGTCGGGCGACCAATGGCGAGAGTGAGGGGACGGGGCACCGCGAGGATGGACACGTCGGGCGACCAATGGCGAGAGTGAGGGGACGGGGCACCGCGAGGATGGACACGTAGGCCGACCAATGGCGAGAGTGAGGGGACGGGGCACCGCGAGGATGGACACGTCGGGCGACCAATGGCGAGAGTGAGGGGACGGGGCACCGCGAGGATGGACACGTAGGCCGACCAATGGCGAGAGTGAGGGGACGGGGCACCGCGAGGATGGACACGTCGGGCGACCAATGGCGAGAGTGAGGGGACGGGGCACCGCGAGGATGGACACGTAGGCCGACCAATGGCGAGAGTGAGGGGACGGGGCACCGCGAGGATGGACACGTAGGCCGACCAATGGCGAGAGTGAGGGGGTGGTGAACGTGTCGGGCAGCCAATGGTGGCAGTGTGGGGGCAGGAGGTTATGTGATGAAACCTCCAGGAATATGTCCAACCAGAGTTGGCAACCCTCAATAACAACCATGGCTACAGTTCAAAAGTAATTCTTTCTGTGAAGCACTCAGCCATTTCAAAGTGAGTAGATGATATATTAATGCACATTATTTTCACATAGGATCCCTTGGGCCAGAAACAGGAGACATTCATTCCATCTTAGGCCTGAGTTTCCAGCCCAGGCCCACTCTCCATTGACATAATGTGGCCCAGTTGTTCGGTTATGTACAGAAAAAATTTGGTTCAATGGAGTTTTTATCCATGCAGGCCTATTACTTATTGGAAGGCTCCAGTGTACAAATGTACGTTTGGGGAGATGTAGTACTTATTGAAAGAGAGGTGTCACCAACCAATCACAACGCTGTATGAGTAATCCTTTTTACTTTCTATTTTGCGAATTCTCGCATTATCTGTCTCACAGAGCATACTAATAAAATCAATAGGGACAGGTGATGTAAGGGAGATCAACTGACTGGCACACACGGGATTAATGACTGTAGCTAGACATTACTGGTTGCGATACTAGTCCACAGACACTTAGCGTGTACCTGTAACATTCCTCTGGCTGTGATTTAATGTGGGCATTAATCCATTTACAAAGGAAGAACTTTCATTTATATAGTGCCTTTCACGACCTCAGGACATCAGGACATCCCAAACTGCTTTACAGATAATGAAGCACTTTTTGAAGTGTGGTCACTGTTGTAATGTAGGGAAATGTTTTTTAGTGATGTTGGTTGAGGGATAAATATTGGCCAGGACACGAGGGAGAACTCCCCTGCTCTTCTTCCAATAGAGCCATGGGATCTTTTACATCCATCTGAGAGGGCAAACAGGACCTCGGTTTAACATCTCATCTGATGGCATCTCCGACAGTGCAGCACTCCCTCAGTACTGCACTGAAGTGTCGGCCTAGATTATCTGCTCAAATCTCTGGAGTGGGACTTGAACCCACAACCTTCTGACTCAGAGGCGAGAGTGAGACTCACTGAGCCACGTCTGACACCTTACATTACAAAAATGTTAATAGCAAAGACAAGAAAGAGGAGAATGAATTGATTAAGACTTGACTTTTTAGACCAGTACGTTGAGGATCCAATCAGGGAACAGGCTATGCTAGATTGGGTATTGTGCAATGAGAAGGGGTTAATTAATAAACTTGTTGTGCGGGGTCCTTTAGGGAAGAGTGACCATAACATGATAGAATTCTTCATTTAAGATGGAAAGTGAAGTAGTCCAATCCGAAACTAGGGTCTAAATCCAAACAAAGGAAACTACGAAGGTATGAGGAGTGAGTTGGCTATGATAGATTGGGAAGATTCATTAAAAAGGCATGACAATGGAGAGGCAATGGCTAACATTTCAGGAACGAATGCATGAATTGCAATAATTATACATTCCTTTCTGGCACAAAAACACAAAAGGAAAAGCGGCCCAACCATGGCTAACAAAAGAAGATAAGGATAGTATTAGATCCAAAGAGGAGTCATATAAAGTTGCCAGAAAAAGAAGCAAGCCTGAGGATTGGGAGCAGTTTAGAATTCAGCAAAAAAGGACCAAGACGTTGATTAAGAGGGGAAAAATAGAGTATGAGAGTAAACTTGCAAGGAACACAAAAGTGGACTCTAAAAGCTTCGACAAGTACGTAAAAAGAAAAAGAGGTAGCCATGGAAAAAGTGGATGCATTAGTTGTCATCTTCCAAAATTCTATAGATTATGGAACAGTTCCTGCAGATTGGAGGGTGGCAAATGTAACCCCACTATTTAAAAAAGGAGGGAGAGAAAACAGGGAACTACAGACCGGTTAGCCTAACATCAGTAGTGGGGAAAATGCTAGAGTCTATTATAAAGGATGTGATAACAGGACACTTAGAAAATATCAATGGGATTAGACAAAGTCAACATGGATTTTTTTTTTTTATTCGTTCACGGGATGTGGGCGTTGCTGGCGAGGTCAGCATTTATTGCCCATCCCTAATTGCCCTCGAGAAGGTGGTGGTGAGCCGCCTTCTTGAACCGCTGCAGTCCGTGTGGTGAAGGTTCTCCCACAGTGCTGTTAGGAAGGGAGTTCCAGGATTTTGACCCAGCGACAATGAAGGAACGGTGATATATTTCCAAGTCGTGATGGTGTGTGACTTGGAGGGGAACGTGCAGGTGGTGTTGTTCCAATGTGCCTGCTGCTCTTGTCCTTCGAGGTAGTAGAGGTCTCGGGTTTGGGAGGTGCTGTCGAAGAAGCCTTGGCGAGTTGCTGCAGTGCATCCTGTGGATGGGACACACTGCAGCCACAGTGCGCCGGTGGTGAAGGGAGTGAATGTTCAGGGTGCCAATCAAGTGGGCTGCTTTATCTTGGATGGTGTCGAGCTTCTTGAGTGTATTTGGAGCTGCACTCATCCAAGCAAGTGGAGAGTATTCCATCACACTCCTGACTTGTGCCTTGTAGATGGTGGAAAGGCTTTGTGGAGTCAGGAGGTGAGTCACTCGCCGCAGAATACCCAGCCTCTGATCTGCTCTTGTAGCCACAGTATTTATATGACTGGTCCAGTTAAGTTTCTGGTCAATGGTGACCCCCAGGATGTTCATGGTGGGGGATTCGGCGATGGTAATGCCGTTGAATGTCAAGGGGAGATGGTTAGACTCTCTCTTGTTGGAGATGGTCATTGCCTGGCACTTATCTGGCGCGAATGTTACTTGCCACTTATGAGCCCAAGTCTGGATGTTGTCCAGGTCTTGCTGCATGCGGGCTCGGACTGCTTCATTATCTGAGGGGTTGCGAATGGAACTGAACACTGTGCAGTCATCAGCGAACATCCCCATTTCTGACCTTATGATGGAGGGAAGGTCATTGATGAAGCAGCTGAAGATGGTTGGGCCTAGGACACTGCCCTGAGGAACTCCTGCAGCAATGTCCTGGGCTGAGATGATTGGCTTCCAACAACCACTACCATCTTCCTTTGTGCTAGGTATGACTCCAGCCACTGGAGAGTTTTCCCCCTGATTCCCATTGATTTCAATTTTACTAGGGCTCCTTGGTGCCACACTCGGTCAAATGCTGCCTTGATGTCAAGGGCAGTCACTCTCACCTCACCTCTGGAATTCAGCTCTTTTGTCCATGTTTGGACCAAGGCTGTAATGAGGTCTGGAGCTGAGTGGTCCTGGCGGAACCCAAACTGAGCATCGGTGAGCAGGTTATTGGTGAGTAAGTGCCGCTTGATAGCACTGTCGACGACACCTTCCATCACTTTGCTAATGATTGAGAGTAGACTGATGGGGCGGTAATTGGCCAGATTGGATTTGTCCTGCTTTTTGTGGACAGGACATACCTGGGCAATTTTCCACATTGTCGGGTAGATGCCAGTGTTGTAGCTGTACTGGAACAGCTTGGCTAGAGGCGCAGCTAGTTCTGGAGCACAAGCCTTCAGCACTACAGCTAGGATGTTGTCGGGGCCCATAGCCTTTGCTGTATCCAGTGCACTCAGCCGTTTCTTGATATCACGTGGAGTGAATCGAATTGGCCGAAGACTGGCTTCCGTGATGGTGGGGATATCGGAATGAGAATCCCTACGTGGTCAGTTTTTTGGTAAAATATTAAGATGCCTACGTGGCAAAGAAGCAGAATGCAAAATGGTTAGAAAGGGTTAATTAGTTAGTAACTGAGATTGGTACAGGTGGCCTGGCCTCCTGCTGGGCCATATGTTTGCGTAGTCAGCAGGTTTGCATGGTCTTAGCAATGTAGAGTCTTTGATGTGATTCAAGGACTGGTCTGAATGTCTCCATGTTTATGGCAGATCAATATAGGTAACGAGCTTAGCCAAAGTTGAAAGACATTCCAGGTTGGGAGATAAGGAACTGAAGGAACAGGGAAGAACATTCCAAGTTGGAAGGTGAGGAAGTTATCCCCTTTGATGTCTAACAGCAGCATGATCAGCACATGGACGATTTATGATTGGCCGGAAATAATGTAACCTCGCATGGCAACCTGTGCCCGGCTTATGATTGGTGTTGACCCTCGTTAAGTATGTTCCAACCCTATTCATCTGTATAAAAACGTGTGGATTTCTGTATGTTTTTGTTCTTGCTCTGCCAGCATAGAGGGACTCTATCAGGAGTCCAAATCAATGCTGCAGACTAAGAACCCTGCTATTAAAGTTGTGCTGAACTTTCAAATGTATTCGACTTCAGTTTTTACTGAACCAGACTGAGGGGAAAGAATCCGGATCGTCAGGGAGGAGGCCGAGATGGATCATCCACTCGGTACTTCTGACTGAAGATGGTTGCAAACGCTTCAGCCTTGTCTTTTGCACTCACGTGCTGGACTCCGCCGTCATTGAGGATGGGGATGTTTGCAGAGCCTCCTCCTCCCGTTAGTTGTTTAATTGTCCACCACCATTCACGACTGGATGTGGCAGGACTGCAGAGCTTTGATCTGATCCGTTGGTTGTGGAATCGCTTAGCTCTGTCTATAGCATGTTGCTTCCGCTGTTTGGCATGCATGTAGTCCTGAGTTGTAGCTTCACCAGGTTGGCACCTCATTTTTAGGTACGCCTGGAGCTGCTCCTGGCATGCTCTTCTACACTCCTCATTGAACCAGGGTTGATCCCCTGGCTTGTTGGTAATGGTAGAGTGAGGAATATGCCGGGCCATGAGGTTACAGATTGTGCTGGAATACAATTCTGCTGCTGCTGATGGCCCACAGCGCCTCGTGGATGCCCAGTTTTGAGCTGCTAGATCTGTTCTGAATCTATCCCATTTAGCACAGTGGTAGTGCCTCACAACACGTTGAATGGTGTCCTCAGTGCAAAGACGGGACTTCATCTTCACGAGGACTGTGCGGTGGTCACTCCTACCAATACTGTCATGGACAGATGCATTTGCGACAGGTAGATTGGTGAGGACGAGGTCAAGTAAGTTTTTCCCTCGTGTTGGTTCGCTCACCACCTGCCGCAGGCCCAGTCTGGCAGCTATGTCCTTCAGGACTCGGCCAGCTCGGTCAGTAATGGTGCTACCGAGCCACTCTTGGTGATGGACATTGAAGTCCCCCACCCAGAGTACATTTTGTGCCCTTGCTACCCTCAGTGCTTCCTCCAAGTGGTGTTCAACATGGAGGAGGACTGATTCATCAGCTGAGGGAGGACAGTAGTTGGTAATCAGCAGGAGGTTTCCTTGCCCATGTTTGACCTGATGCCATGTGATTTCATGGGGTCCAGAATCAATGTTGAGGACTCCCAGGGCCACTCCCTCCTGACTGTATATCACTGTACCGCCACCTCTGGTGGGTCTGTCCTGCCGGTGGGACAGGACAGACCCAGGGATGGTGATGGAAGAGTCTGGGACGTTGGCTGAAAGGTATGATTCTGTGAGTATGGCTATGTCAGGCTGTTGCTTGACTAGTCTGTGGGACAGCTCTCCCAATTTTGGCACAAGTCCCCAGATGTTAGTAAGGAGGACCTTGCAGTGTCGACTGGGCTTGGTGTTTTGCCGTTGTCGTGTCCGGTGCCTAGTGGTCCGATGCCGGGTGGTCCGTCCGGTTTTATTCTTATTATGACTTTTCGTAGCGAGATTTTACAACTGAGTGGCTTGCTAGGCCATTTCAGAGGGCAATTAAGAATCAACCACATTGCTGTGGGTCTGGAGTCACATTTTGACCAGACCGGGTAAGGACGGCAGGTTTCCTTCCCTAAAGGACATTAGTGAACCAGATGGGTTTTTACGACAATCCGGTAGTTTCATGGCCATCATTACTGATACTAGTATTTTAATTCCAGATTTTATTTAATTAATTGAATTTTAATTAATTAATTGAATTTAAATTCGCCAGCTGCCGTGGCGGGATTTGAACTCATGACTCTGGATTTTAGTCCAGGCCTCTGGATTACTAGTCCAGTAACAGAACCACTATGCTACTGTACCCGATATTTGTGAAAGGGAAATCATGTTTGACAAACCTATTGGAGTTTTTTGAGGATGTAACTGGTAGAATAGGTAAGGGAGAACCAGTGGATGTGGTTTATTTGGATTTTCAGAAGAAAGTTGGTGTGCAAAATTGAAGCACATGGGATTGGTGGTAATATACTGGCATGGATTGAAAATTGGTTAACAGACAGGAAACAGAGAGTAGGAATAAATGGGTCTTTTTCAGGGTGGCAGGCAGTGACTAGTGGGGTACCGCAGGGATCAGTGCTTGGGCCCCAGCTATTCACAATATATATCAATGATTTGGATGAGGGAACCAAATGTAATATTTCCAAGTTTGCTGACCACACAAAACTAGGTGGGATCGTGAGTTGTGAGGAGGATGCAAAGAGGCTTCAAGGCGATTTAGACAAGTTGAGTGAGTGGGCAAATACATGGCAGATGCAGTATAATGTGGATAAATGTGAAGTTATCCACTTCAGAAGGAAAAGAGAAAGGCAGAGTATTATTTAAATAGTGATAGATTGGGAAATGTTGATGTACAAAGGGACCTGGGTATCCTTGTACACCAGTCACTGAAAGCAAACATGCAGTTGCAGCAAGCAGTTAGGAAGGCAAATGGTATGTTGGCCTGCATTGCAAGAGGATTTGAGTACAGGAGCAAGGATGTCTTTACTGCAGTTATACAGGGTCTTGGTGAGACCACACCCGGAGTATTGTGCGCAGTTTTGGTCTCCTTACCTAAGAAAGGATATACTTGCCATAGAGAGAGTGCAGCGAAGGTTCACCAGACTGATTCCTGGGATGGCAGGACTGTCGTATGAGGAGAGATTGGGTCGACTCGGCCTGTATTCACTCGAGTTTAGATGAGTGAGAGGGGATCTCATTGAAATATATAAAATTCTGACAGGGCTAGACAGACAGGATGCAGGGAGGATGTTTCCCCTGGCTGGGGGGTCCAGAACGAGGGGACACAGTCTCAGGATACGGGGTAGGACATTTAGGACTGAGATGAGGAGAAATTTCTTCACTCAGAGGGTGGTGAACCTGTGGAATTCTCTACCACAGAAGGCTGTGGAGGCCAATTCACTGAATATATTTAAGAATGAGCTCGATAGATTTCTAGACACGAAAGGCATCAAGGGGTATGGAGAGAGAGCGGGAATATGGTATTAAGATAGAGGATCAGCCATGATCATATTGAATGGCGGAGCAGGCTCGAAGGGCTGAATGGCCTACTCCTGCTCCTATTTTCTGTGTTTCTATGTTTCTATGTTGTTAGGTGTCAGAGAGTTGTATGGAGCAAATTAGATTTGATTTTCATGCAACAATCCACCCAACCCTACTCCCCCAAATTATAAAAGCTCTTTGGAATGTGCTGCTGGGCAGTGCCAAAGCATCATCGAGCAGAGAGATTGCTGTCGCAATCTTCAAACAAACTCCCCTCAGGCTAATCATTTTCAGTTATAAGGAGGCAGGCTGCAAGATGATTTCAATTTAGTCATCCAGCCCAATCGGTTTGCGCAGAGTTGGCAAGTGAGATGATCAGCTCATCTTCGCACTGTTGGCGCTTCTGTCACAAACAAATCATCACGGCAGCCAGCACGGATTTGTTAAAGGCAAATCGTCTTTAACTAACTTGATACAGTTTTTTGATGAGGTAACAGAGAGGGTTGATGAGGGCAATGCAGTTGATGTGGTGTATATGGACTTTCAAAAGGCGTTTGATAAAGTGCTGCACGGTAGGTTTATCATCCAGATTGCGGCCCATGGAATAAAGGGGGCAGTAACAACATGGATACAGAATTGGCTAAGTGAGAGGAAACAGAGAGTAGTGGTGAACGGTTGTTTTACGGACTGGAGGGAGGTGTACAGTGGTGTTCCCCAGGGGTTGGTGCTGGGACCACTGCTTTTCTTGATATATATTAACGACTTGGACTTGGGTGTACAGGGCACAATTTCAAAATTTGCAGATGACACAAAACTTGGAAGGGTAGTAAACAGTGAGGAGGATAGTGATAGACTTCAAGAGGATATAGACACTCTGGTGGCATGGGCGGAAACGTGACAGATGAAATGCGATGTAATACATTTCGGCAGGAAGAACGAGGAGAGGCAATATAAACTGGAGGGCACAACTCTAAAAGGGGTCCAGGAACAGAGAGATCTGGGGGTATATTTGCGCAAATCGTTGAAGGTGGCAGGGCAGGTTGAGAAAGCGGTTAAAGAAGCATACGGGATCCTGGGCTTTATAAACAGAGGCATAGAGTACAAAAGCAAGGAAGTCATGATGAACCTTTATAAAACACTGGTTCGGCCACAACTGGAGTATTGTGTCCAGTTCTGGGCACCGCACTTTAGGAAAGATGTGAAGGCCTTAGAGAGGGTGCAGAAGAGATTTACTAGAATGATTCCAGGGATGAGGGACTTTAGTTACGTGGATAGACTGGAGAAGCTGGGGTTGTTCTCCTTGGAACAGAGAAGGTTGAGAGGAGATTTGATAGAGGCATTCAAAATCATGAAGGGTCTAGACAGTAGATAGAGAGAAACTGTTCCCATTGGCAGAAGGGTCAAGAACCAGAGGATATAGATTTAAGGTGATTGGCAAAAGAACCAACGGTGACAAGGAAAAGGTTTTTTTACGCAGTGAGTGGTTAGGATTTGGAATGCACTGCCCGAGGGGGTGGTGGAGGCAGATTCAACCATGGCCTTCAAAAGGGAACTGGATAAGTACCTGAAAAGAAAAAAATTTGCAGGGCTACGGGGAAAGGGTGGGGGAGTGGGACTAGCTGGAATGCTCTTGCATAGAGCCGGCATGGACCCGATGGGCTGAGTGGCCTCCTTCCGTGCTGTAACCTTTCTATGATTCTATTGCCGATGTTTGAACAAACAAAACACGCACCCAAGAATGATTACAAGCCCTTCAGAGGTTCAGATATCAACATCATTTGAAAAAGGGCGGGGGGAAGGATAAGAGAGAAATACGACCATAGGAACTAGAGGAGGCCATTCAGCCCCTCGAGCCTGTTCCGCCATTCAATTTGATCTTAATTCCATTTACCCGCCTTCCATATCCCTTAATATCCTTGCCGAACAACAATCTATCAATCTCAGTTTTGAAAATTCCAATTGACCCCCAGCCTCTACAGCTTTTTGGGGGAGAGAGTTCCAGATTTCCACTCCCCTTTGTGTGAAGAGGTGCTTCCTGACATCACCCCTGAGCGGCCTGGCTCTAATTTTAAGATTATTCCCCCTTGTTCTGGACTCCCCACCAGAGGAAATAGTTTCTCTCCATCTCCCCTATCAAATCCTTTAATCATCTTAAACACAATTGCCATGGTGAGATTTGAACTCATGTTCTCTGGATTACTAGTCCAGTAATAACCATGACCATTACTAGTCCAGTAATAACCACGACCATTACTAGTCCAGTAATAACCACGACCATTACTGGTCCAGTAATAACCACGACCATTACTGGTCCAGTAATAACCACCACCATTACTGGTCCAGTAATAACCACGACCATTACTGGTCCAGTAATAACCACGACCATTACTGGTCCAGTAATAACCACGACCATTACTGGTCCAGTAATAACCACGACCATTACTGGTCCAGTAATAACCACCACCATTACTGGTCCAGTAATAACCACGACCATTACTAGTCCAGTAATAACCACGACCATTACTGGTCCAGTAATAACCACGACCATTACTGGTCCAGTAATAACCACGACCATTACTGGTCCAGTAATAACCACGACCATTACTGGTCCAGTAATAACCACGACCATTACTGGTCCAGTAATAACCACGACCATTACTGGTCCAGTAATAACCACCACCATTACTGGTCCAGTAATAACCACCACCATTACTGGTCCAGTAATAACCACGACCATTACTAGTCCAGTAATAACCACGACCATTACTAGTCCAGTAATAACCACCACCATTACTAGTCCAGTAATAACCACGACCATTACTAGTCCAGTAATAACCACCACCATTACTAGTCCAGTAATAACCACGACCATTACTAGTCCAGTAATAACCACGACCATTACTAGTCCAGTAATAACCACCACCATTAGTAGTCCAGTAATAACCACGACCATTAGTAGTCCAGTAATAACCACGACCATTACTAGTCCAGTAATAACCACCACCATTACTAGTCCAGTAATAACCACGACCATTACTGGTCCAGTAATAACCACCACCATTACTAGTCCAGTAATAACCACGACCATTACTAGTCCAGTAATAACCACCACCATTACTAGTCCAGTAATAACCACCACCATTACTAGTCCAGTAATAACCACGACCATTACTGGTCCAGTAATAACCACCACCATTACTAGTCCAGTAATAACCACGACCATTACCAGTCCAGTAATAACCACCACCATTAGTAGTCCAGTAATAACCACCACCATTAGTAGTCCAGTAATAACCACCACCATTACTAGTCCAGTAATAACCACCACCATTACTGGTCCAGTAATAACCACCACACCCCAATTTAAAAGAAACAAATGTAACCAAGTCAAAAAGTTCACCAAAACAAGAGGGTTTATGGAAACATAAAATGCTGATGAATGAGCTGTAATTTCAGGACTGGAGATGGGTTGAAGGAGGTGCTTGTTTGATTATTGCCTTCAGTCCCCTCAAGTTAGTCATTTGTGACAATGTGTGTTCGCAAACCAACTTCAAAAATCTAGCTTTGGAAAGTTTAACCAAGGCACAGCTGCCTTTAGAAGTGGACGAGTACACTTCAACCAGTTGGCTTTTTAGGAGCAGTGATGGACTGAACCTCAGAACAAGTGACTCAGCTCTCGTTATTCAAACAGGGTTCCTTTAGGTCATTTCACTGCAACCCCAACAACTACATCCTCTTTCCAATCAGATTCCAATCAGCAAAGGCGTGTCTAACATCCTCCTCCTACACACATTCTTTTCCGTGGAAGGATTTCCGTTATAAATATCAACAACCTTTTAAAAGCTAGCTTAAATACAAAACTGATCTTTCATTCCTCAGTACCAGTGTTTGGAAGCTTAGTGTCAGGAGGCTGTTCCGTCATTGGGTTGGTGTATCACAGTCAAGTCCCATCCTAGTTCAGCTGTGGCTCAGTGGCTCAGACATAATCTAGGCTGAAACTTCAGAGCAGTACTGAGGGAGTGCTGCACTGTCGGAGGTGCCGTCTTTCAGATGAGATGTTAAACCGAGGCCCCGTCTGCCCTCTCAGGTGGATGTAAAAGATCCCATGGCTCTATTTCAAAGAAGAGGAGGGGAGTTCTCCCCAGTGTCCTGGCCAATACTTATCCCTCAACCAGCATCACTAAAACATGAAAACAGACTGATCATTAGCTCCTTGCTGTTAGTGGGATCTTGCTGTGTGCAAATTGACTGCTGCGTTTCCTACATTACGACTGTAAGTACACTTCAGAAGTACTTCATTGGCTGTGAAGAACTTTGGGACATCCTGAGGTTGTGAAAGGCGCTATAGAAATGCAAGTCTTTCTTTCTAATTGCACCCAAATCGCACACCGTCCCGCAGGAATCACCAGATAGTGATCAGCGCAAGACTGCAGGCTCATTATTTCCCATCATAACCCAGACTCACTCACTCCAACTCTGGTGATCCACATGGAAACATCGCAGAAATCAACTAACGCAGCGAAGAACACAGATCAAACCTTGCCTGAGTGGCTCAGTGTTACCGAGCATCATGGCAGCTGAAACTCACTGTCAGCTATAAACTTCCTGGCATAACAAAATAACCCGCCAAGTTTCATAAAGATGGTTTTAGTAAGTCCCATCTCTTTACGAAACATAGCAGGTTGTGTTGGTTGTGTTAAACTGAACATAGATTTCCTTTAGATACAAATTTAAACTCCAAGCATTTCAAGTGCTCATTAACCCAGCAAAGGAGGAGGACATCATTGTACACATACCTCCGAGAAACGACTGAATCTGACGATGAGGTGAGGCCTGAGTGGCTCACCCACTTTATTACAACACACTGATCAATGGAGTCCCAAGGCATTTGTATTCTGCCAACCCGGAATAATTAAAGTGAACAATAGATACCAGGAAGTATTCGAATAAAAGGCTTCAGATCTCGAGAAGTGAGAGCAGTTTGTAACTGCCGGAAGATTATAGCCCTATAGTTATTCCAGTAGATGTATTATAATATATATTGTGCAGTGCATAGGAATGGTTTCATTCTATTTTATTCTCCTCCCTAACTGCTCCTCTCCCGATCCCACAATGAGTGCCGAGAGACACCACAACGTCTTCCCGATCAGTCGACAGGCAAGTGAAAGATTAATGATTGTGACTTAACCATCGGAAGGTGATGGAACAAGCTGATTAGCTGGACAAAAAGGCCCAGTTAGGATGCAGGATGAGCGATGCTATATATTGGGTGGAGATCTTTCTCAGGCAATCAATGGGAACACTTTTGCCACTGAATGGGTTCAAATCCCACTCCAGAGACTCGAGCCCATAATCCAGGCCGACATTCCACTGCAGGAATGAGAGAGTGCTGCACTGTCGGAGGTGCTGTCTTTCAGATGAGATGTTAAACCGGCTGCGATTAGGATGGTAATCTAACAGAGAGTGAGAGAGTGATTATAGGACGGTAATCTAACAGAGAGTGAGAGAGTGATTATAGGACGGTAATCTAACAGAGAGTGAGAGAGTGATTATAGGACGGCAATCTAATAGAGAGTGAGAGTGATTATAGGACGGTAATCTAATAGAGAGTGAGAGTGATTATAGGACGGTAATCGAACAGAGAGTGAGAGTGATTATAGGACGGTAATCTAATAGAGAGTGAGAGTGATTATAGGACGGTAATCTAATAGAGAGTGAGAGAGTGATTATAGGATGGTAATCTAATAGAGAGTGAGAGTGATTATAGGACGGTAATCTAATAGAGAGAGAGAGTGATTATAGGATGGTAATCTAATAGAGAGTGAGAGTGATTATAGGATGGTAATCTAACAGAGAGTGAGAGTGATTATAGGATGGTAATCTAATAGAGAGTGAGAGTGATTATAGGACGGTAATCGAATAGAGAGTGAGAGTGATTATAGGACGGTAATCTAATAGAGAGTGAGAGAGTGATTATAGGACGGTAATCTAATAGAGAGTGAGAGTGATTATAGGACGGTAATCTAATAGAGAGTGAGAGTGATTATAGGATGGTAATCTAATAGAGAGTGAGAGTGATTATAGGACGGTAATCTAATAGAGAGAGAGAGTGATTATAGGATGGTAATCTAATAGAGAGTGAGAGTGATTATAGGACGGTAATCTAATAGAGAGTGAGAGTGATTATAGGACGGTAATCTAATAGAGAGTGAGAGTGATTATAGGACGGTAATCTAATAGAGAGTGAGAGTGATTATAGGACGGTAATCTAATAGAGAGTGAGAGTGATTATAGGACGGTAATCTAATAGAGAGAGAGAGTGATTATAGGATGGTAATCTAACAGAGAGTGAGAGAGTGATTATAGGACGGTAATCTAATAGAGAGTGAGAGTGATTATAGGACGGTAATCTAACAGAGAGTGAGAGAGTGATTATAGGACGGTAATCTAATAGAGAGTGAGAGTGATTATAGGACGGTAATCTAACAGAGAGTGAGAGAGTGATTATAGGACGGTAATCTAAGAGAGAGTGAGAGTGATTATAGGACGGTAATCTAATAGAGAGTGAGAGTGATTATAGGACGGTAATCTAATAGAGAGTGAGAGTGATTATAGGACGGTAATCTAATAGTGAGAGAGAGTGATTATAGGACGGTAATCTAATAGAGAGTGAGAGTGATTATAGGACGGTAATCTAATAGAGAGTGAGAGTGATTATAGGATGGTAATCGAATAGAGAGTGAGAGTGATTATAGGACGGTAATCTAATAGAGAGTGAGAGTGATTACAGGACGGTAATCTAATAGAGAGTGAGAGTGATTATAGGACGGTAATCTAATAGAGAGTGAGAGTGATTATAGGACGGTAATCTAATAGAGAGTGAGAGTGATAACAGGGCAGTAATCTAATTGAGAGAGAGAGAGTGATTATAGGACGGTAATCGAATAGAGAGTGAGAGTGATTATAGGACGGTAATCTAACAGAGAGTGAGAGTGATTTTCGGACGGTAATCTAATAGAGAGAGACAGTGATTATAGGACGGTAATCTAATAGAGAGAGAGAGTGATTATAGGACAGTAATCTAATAGAGAGTGAGAGTGATTATAGGACGGTAATCTAATAGAGAGTGAGAGTGATTATGGGACGGTAATCTAACAGAGAGTGAGAGTGATTATGGGACGGTAATCTAATAGAGAGTGAGAGTGATTATAGGACGGAAATCTAATAGGGAGTGAGAGTGATTATAGGATGGTAATCCAATGGAGAGTGAGAGTGATTATAGGATGGTAATCTAATAGAGAGTGAGAGTGATTATAGGATGGTAATCGAATAGAGAGAGAGAGTGATTATAGGACGGTAATCTAATAGAGAGTGAGAGTGATTATAGGACGGTAATCTAATAGAGAGAGAGAGTGATTATAGGACAGTAATCTAATAGTCAGTGAGAGTGATTATAGGATGGTAATCGAATAGAGAGAGAGAGTGATTATAGGACGGTAATCTAATAGAGAGTGAGAGTGATTATAGGACGGTAATCTAATAGAGAGAGAGAGTGATTAGGGGATGGTAATCTAACAGAGAGTGAGAGTGATTATAGGACGGTAATCTAATAGAGAGTGAGAGTGATTATAGGCGGGTAATATAATAGAGAGTGAGAGTGATTATAGGACGGTAATCTAATAGAGAGAGAGAGTGGTTATCGGCGGGTAATCTAATAGAGAGTGAGAGTGATTATTGGACGGTAATCTAATAGAGAGAGAGAGTGATTATAGGACGGTAATCTAATAGAGAGAGAGAGTGATTATAGGACAGTAATCTAATAGAGATGGAGAGTGATTATAGGACGGTAATCTAATAGAGAGAGAGAGTGATTATAGGACGGTAATCTAATAGAGAGAGAGTGATTATTGGACGATAATCTAATAGAGAGAGAGAGTGATTATAGGACGGTAATCTAATAGAGAGAGAGAGTGATTATAGGACAGTAATCTAATAGAGAGAGAGAGTGATTATAGGACAGTAATCTAATAGAGAGAGAGAGTGATTATAGGACGGTAATCTAATAGAGAGTGAGAGTGATTATAGGACGGTAATCTAATAGAGAGTGAGAGTGATTATAGGATGGTAATCTAATAGAGAGTGTGGGTGATTATAGGATGGTAATCTAATAGAGAGAGAGAGTGATTATAGGACGGTAATCTAATAGAGAGTGAGAGTGATAATCGGACGGTAATCTAATAGAGAGTGAGAGTGATTATAGGACGGTAATCTAATGGAGAGAGACAGTGATTATAGGACGGTAATCTAATAGAGAGTGAGAGTGATTATAGGACGGTAATCTAATAGAGAGAGAGAGTGATTATAGGGTGGTAATCTAATAGAGAGAGAGTGTGATTATAGGACGGTAATCTAATAGAGAGAGAGAGTGATTATAGGACGGTAATCTAATAGAGAGTGAGAGTGATTATCGGACGGTAATCTAATAGAGAGTGAGAGTGATTATAGGACGGTAATCTAATAGAGAGTGTGGGTGATTATAGGACGGTAATCTAATAGAGAGTGAGAGTGATTATAGGATGGTAATCTAATAGAGAGAGAGAGTGATTATAGGACGGTAATCTAATAGAGAGTGAGAGTGATTATAGGACGGTAATCTAATAGAGAGTGTGGGTGATTATAGGATGGTAATCTAACAGAGAGAGAGTGTGATTATAGGACGGTAATCTAATAGAGAGTGAGAGTGATTATAGGACGGTAATCTAATAGAGAGTGAGAGTGATTATAGGACGGTAATCTAATAGAGAGAGAGAGTGATTATAGGATGGTAATCAAAGAGAGTGAGAGCGATTATCGGACGGTAATCTAATAGAGAGAGAGAGTGATTATAGGATGGTAATCTAATAGAGAGTGTGGGTGATTATAGGACGGTAATCTAACAGAGAGTGTGGGTGATTATAGGATGGTAATCTAATAGAGAGAGAGAGTGATTATAGGACGGTAATCTAATAGAGAGTGAGAGTGATTATAGGACGGTAATCTAATAGAGAGAGAGAGTGATTATAGGACGGTAATCTAATAGACAGTGAGAGTGATTATAGGACGGTAATCTAATAGAGAGTGAGAGTGATTATAGGACGGTAATCTAATAGAGAGAGAGAGTGATTATAGGATGGTAATCTAATAGAGAGTGTGGGTGATTATAGGATGGTAATCTAATGGAGAGATAGAGTGATTATAGGATGGTAATCTAATAGAGAGTGAGAGTCATTATTGGACGGTAATCTAATAGAGAGTGAGAGTGATTATAGGACAGTAATCTAATAGAGAGAGAGAGTGATTATAGGATGGTAATCTAATAGAGAGTGAGAGTGATTATAGGACGGTAATCTAACAGAGAGTGTGGGTGATTATAGGATGGTAATCGAATAGAGAGTGAGAGTGATTATAGGACGGTAATCGAATAGAGAGAGAGAGTGATTATAGGACGGTAATCTAATAGAGAGAGAGAGTGATTATAGGACGGTAATCTAATGGCGAGTGAGAGTGATTATAGGACGGTAATCTAATAGAGAGAGAGAGTGATTATAGGACGGTAATCTAATAGAGAGTGAGAGTGATTATAGGACGGTAATCTAATAGAGAGAGAGAGTGATTATAGGACAGTAATCTAATAGAGAGAGAGAGTGATTATAGCACGATAATCTAATAGAGAGAGAGAGTGATTATAGGACGGTAATCTAATAGAGAGAGAGAGTGATTATAGGACGGTAATCTAATAGAGAGAGAGAGTGATTATAGGACGATAATCTAATAGAGAGAGAGAGTGATTATAGGACGGTAATCTAATAGAGAGAGAGAGTGATTATAGGACGGTAATCTAATAGAGAGTGAGAGTGATTATAGGACGATAATCTAATAGAGAGAGAGAGTGATTATCGGACGGTAATCTAATAGAGAGAGAGAGTGATTATAGGACGGTAATCTAATAGAGAGAGAGAGTGATTATAGGACAGTAATCTAATAGAGAGAGAGAGTGATTATAGGACGGTAATCTAATAGAGAGTGACTTTGATTATAGGACGGTAATCTAATAGAGAGAGAGAGTGATTATAGGACGATAATCTAATAGAGAGAGAGAGTGATTATAGGACGGTAATCTAATAGAGAGAGAGAGTGATTATAGGATGATAATCTGATAGAGAGAGAGAGTGATTATCGGACGGTAATCTAATAGAGAGAGAGAGTGATTATAGGACGGTAATCTAATAGAGAGTGATTTTAGGATGGTAATCTAATGGAGAGAGAGTGATTGTAGGACGGTAATCTAATAGAGAGTGAGAGTGATTATAGGACGGTAATCTAATAGAGAGAGTGATTATAGGACGGTAATCTAATAGAGAGTGAGAGTGATTATAGGACGGTAATCTAATACAGAGAGAGAGTGATTATAGGACGGTAATCTAATAGAGAGAGTGATTATAGGACGGTAATCTAATAGAGAGTGAGAGTGATTATAGGACGGTAATCTAATCGAGAGTTAGAGTGATTATAGGACGGTAATCTAATGGAGAGTGAGTGATTGTAGGACGGTAATCTAATAGAGAGTGAGAGTGATTATAGGACGGTAATCCAATAGAGAGTGAGAGTGATTATAGGACGGTAATCTAATAGAGAGAGAGAGAGTGATGACAGGAAGGTAATCTAATAGAGAGTGAGAGTGATTATAGGACTGAAATCAAATAGACAGTGAGAGTGATTATAGGAAGGTAATCTAATAGAGAGTGAGAGTGATTATAGGACGGTAATCTAATGGAGAGTGAGTGATTGTAGGACGGTAATCTAATAGAGAGAGAGAGTGATTATAGGACGGTAATCTAATAGAGAGTGAGAGTGATTATAGGACGGTAATCTAATAGAGAGTGAGAGTGATTATAGGACGGTAATCTAATAGAGAGAGAGAGTGATTATAGGACGGTAATCTAATGGAGAGTGAGTGATTGTAGGACGGTAATCTAATAGAGAGAGAGAGTGATTATAGGACGGTAATCTAATGGAGAGTGAGAGTGATTATAGGACGGTAATCCAATAGAGAGTGAGAGTGATTATAGGACAGTAATCTAATAGAGAGTGAGAGTGATTATAGGACGGTAATCTAATAGAGAGTGAGAGTGATTATAGGACGGTAATCTAATAGAGAGTGAGAGTGATTATAGGACGGTAATCTAACAGAGAGTGAGTGATTATGGGACGGTAATCTAATATAGAGAGAGTGATTATAGGACGGTAATCTAATAGAGAGAGAGTGATTATAGGACGGTAATCTAATAGAGAGAGAGTGATTATAGGACGGTAATCTAATAGAGAGAGAGTAATTATAGGACGGTAATCGAATGGAGAGTGTGGGTGATTATAGGACGGTAATCTAATAGAGAGAGAGAGTGATTATTGGACGGGAATCTAATAGAGAGTGTGGGTGATTATAGGACGGTAATCTAATAGAGAGAGAGTGATTATAGGACGGTAATCTAATAGAGAGAGAGTGATTATAGGACGGTAATCTAAAAGAGAGAGAGTTATTATAGGACGGTAATCTAATAGAGAGCGTGGGTGATTATAGGACGGTAATCAAATGGAGAGTGTGAATGATTATAGGACGGTAATCTAATGGAGAGTGAGTGATTATAGGACGGTAATCTAATAGAGAGAGAGAGTGATTATAGGATGGTAATCTAATAGAGAGAGAGAGTGATTATAGGACGGTAATCTAATAGAGAGTGAGAGTGATTATAGGACGGCAATCTAATAGAGAGTGTGGGTGATTATAGGACGGTAATCTAATAGAGAGAGAGAGTGATTATAGGACGGTAATCCAATAGAGAGTGTGAGTGATTATTGGATGATAATCTAATAGAGAGTGAGAGTGATTATAGGACGGTAATCTAATAGAGAGAGAGTGATTATAGGACGGTAATTTAACAGAGAGTGTGAGTGATTATTGGACGATAATCTAATAGAGAGTGTGAGTGATTATTGGACGATAATCTAATAGAGAGAGAGAGTGATTATAGGATGGTAATCTAATAGAGAGTGAGAGTGATTATAGGACGGTAATCTAATAGAGAGTGTGGGTGATTATAGGACGGTAATCTAATAGAGAGAGAGAGTGATTATAGGACGGTAATCTAATGGAGAGAGAGAGTGATTATAGGACGGTAATCGAATAGAGAGTGAGAGTGATTATAGGACGGTAATCTAAGAGAGAGTGAGAGTGATTATAGGACGGTAATCTAACAGAGAGAGAGAGTGATGATTGGACGGTAATCTAATAGAGAGTGTGAGTGATTATTGGACGATAATCTAATAGAGAGTGAGAGTGATTATAGGACGGTAATCTAATAGAGAGTGTGAGTGATTATAGAACGGTAATCTAATAGAGAGTGAGAGTGATTATAGGACGGTAATCTAACAGAGAGAGAGAGTGATTATAGGACGGTAATCTAATAGAGAGTGAGAGTGATTATAGGACGGTCATCTAATAGAGAGTGAGAGTGATTTTCGGACGGTAATCTAATAGAGAGTGTGAGTGATTATAGGACGGTAATCTAATAGAGAGTGAGAGTGATTATAGGACGGTAATCTAATAGAGAGTGAGTGATTATTGGACGGTAATCTAATAGAGAGAGAGTGATTATAGGACGGTAATCTAATAGAGAGTGAGAGTGATTATAGGACGGTAATCTAATAGAGAGTCTGGGTGATTATAGGATGGTAATATAATAGAGAGAGAGAGTGATTATAGGACGGCAATCTAATAGAGAGTGAGAGAGTGATGACAGGAAGGTAATCTAATAGAGAGTGAGAGTGATTATAGGACGGTAATATAATGGAGAGTGAGTGATTGTAGGATGGTAATCTAATAGAGAGTGAGAGTGATTATAGGACGGTAATCTAATAGAGAGAGAGAGAGTGATGACAGGAAGGTAATCTAATAGAGAGTGAGAGTGATTATAGGACGGTAATCTAATAGAGAGAGAGAGAGTGATGACAGGAAGGTAATCTAATAGAGAGTGAGAGTGATTATAGGACGGTAATATAATGGAGAGTGAGTGATTGTAGGACGGTAATCTAATAGAGAGTGAGAGTGATTATAGGACGGTAATCTAATAGAGAGTGAGAGTGATTATAGGACGGTAATCTAATAGAGAGAGAGAGTGATGACAGGAAGGTAATCTAATAGAGAGTGAGAGTGATTATAGAACGGAAATCAAATAGACAGTGAGAGTGATTATAGGAAGGAAATCTAATAGAGAGTGAGAGTGATTATAGGACGGTAATCTAATGGAGAGTGAGTGATTGTAGGACGGTAATCTAATAGAGAGAGAGAGTGATTATAGGACGGTAATCTAATAGAGAGTGAGAGTGATTATAGGACGGTAATCTAATAGAGAGTGAGAGTGATTATAGGACGGTAATCTAATCGAGAGAGAGAGTGATTATAGGACGGGAATCGAATGGAGAGTGAGTGATTGTAGGACGGTAATCTAATAGAGAGAGAGAGTGATTATAGGACGGTAATCTAATGGAGAGTGAGAGTGATTATAGGACGGTAATCTAATAGAGAGTGAGAGTGATTATAGGACAGTAATCTAATAGAGAGTGAGAGTGATTATAGGACGGTAATCTAACAGAGAGTGTGGGTGATTATAGGACGGTAATCTAATAGAGAGTGAGAGTGATTATAGGACGGTAATCTAATAGAGAGTGAGAGTGATTATAGGACGGTAATCTAACAGAGAGTGAGTGATTATGGGACGGTAATCTAATAGAGAGAGAGTGATTATAGGACGGTAATCTAATAGAGAGAGAGTGATTATCGGACGGTAATCTAACAGAGAGAGAGTGATTATAGGACGGTAATCTAATAGAGAGAGAGTGATTATAGGACGGTAATCTAATAGAGAGAGAGTGATTATAGGACGGTAATCTAATAGAGAGAGAGTGATTATAGGACGGTAATCTAAAAGAGAGAGAGTTATTATAGGACGGTAATCTATTAGAGAGTGTGGGTGATTATAGGACGGTAATCTAATAGAGAGAGAGAGTGATTATAGGATGGTAATCTAATAGAGAGTGAGAGTGATTATAGGACGGTAATCTAAAAGAGAGAGAGTGATTATAGGACGGTAATTTAATAGAGAGTGTGAGTGATTATTGGACGATAATCTAATAGAGAGTGAGAGTGATTATAGGACGGTAATGTAATAGAGAGAGAGTGATTATAGGACGGTAATTTAATAGAGAGTGTGAGTGATTATTGGACGATAATCTAATAGAGAGTGAGAGTGATAATAGGACGGTAATCTAATAGAGAGAGAGAGTGATTATAGGACGGTAATCTAATAGAGAGTGTGGGTGATTATAGGATGGTAATCTCATAGAGAGAGAGAGTGATTATAGG
>NC_090334.1:3257315-3296375 GCF_035084215.1 Heptranchias perlo | reverse complement strand
TAAGCTACAACTCAGGACGACATGCATGCTAAACAGCGGAAGCAACATGCTATAGACAGAGCTAAGCGATTCCACAACCAACGGATAAGATCAAAGCTCTGCAGTCCTGCCACTTCCGGTCGTGAATGGTGGTGGACAATTAAACAACTAACGGAAGGAGGAGGCTCTGCAAACATCCCCATCCTCAATGATGGCGGAGTCCAGCACGTGAGTGCAAAAGACAAGGCTGAAGCATTTGCAACCATCTTCAGCCAGAAGTGCCGAGTGGATGATCCATCTCGGCCTCCTCCCGATATCCCACCATCACGGAAGCCAGTCTTCGGCCAATTCGATTCACTCCACGTGATATCAAGAAACGGCTGAGTTCACTGGATACAGCAAAGGCTATGGGCCCCGACAACATCCCAGCTGTAGTGCTGAAGACTTGTGCCTCCAGAACTAGCTGTGCCTCTAGCCAAGCTGTTCCAGTACAGCTACAACACTGGCATCTACCCGACAATGTGGAAAATTGCCCAGGTATGTCCTGTTCACAAAAAGCAGGACAAATCCAATCCGGCCAATTACCGCCCCATCAGTCTACTCTCAATCATCAGCAAAGTGATGGAAGGTGTCGTCGACAGTGCTATCAAGCGGCACTTACTCACCAATAACCTGCTCACCGATGCTCAGTTTGGGTTCCGCCAGGACCACTCGGCTCCAGACCTCATTACAGCCCTGGTCCAAACATGGACAAAAGAGCTGAATTCAGAGGTGAGGTGAGAGTGACTGCCCTGGACATCAAGGCAGCATTTGACCGAGTGTGGCACCAAGGAGCCCTAGTAAAATTGAAGTCAATGGAATCAGGGGGAAAACTCTCCAGTGGCTGGAGTCATACCGAGCACAAAGGAAGATGGTAGTGGTTGTTGGAGGCCAATCATCTCAGCCCCAGGACATTGCTGCAGGAGTTCCTCAGGGCAGTGTCCTAGGCCCAACCATCTTCAGCTGCTTCATCAATGACCTTCCCTCCATCATAAGGTCAGAAAAGGGGATGTTCGCTGATGACTGCACAGTGTTCAGTTCCATTCGCAACCCCTCAGATAATGAAGCAGTCCGAGCCCGCATGCAGCAAGACCTGGACAACTTCCAGGCTTGGGCTCATAAGTGGCAAGTAACATTCGTGCCAGATAAGTGCCAGGCAATGACCATCTCCAACAAGAGAGAGTCTAACCACCTCCCCTTGACATTCAACGGCATTACCATCGCCGAATCCCCCACCATCAACATCCTGGGGGTCACCATTGACCAGAAACTTAACTGGACCAGCCATATAAATACTGTGGCTACAAGAGCAGGTCAGAGGCTGGGTATTCTGCAGCGAGTGACTCACCTCCTGACTCCCCAAAGCCTTTCCACCATCTACAAGGCACAAGTCAGGAGTGTGATGGAATACTCTCCACTTGCCTGGATGAGTGCAGCTCCAACAACACTCAAGAAGCTCGACACCATCCAGGACAAAGCAGCCCATTTGATTGGCACCCCATCCACCACCCTAAACATTCACTCCCTTCACCACCGGCGCACCGTGGCTGCAGTGTGTACCATCCACAGGATGCACTGCAGCAACTCGCCAAGGCTTCTTCGACAGCACCTCCCAAACCCGCGACCTCGACCACCTCGAAGGACAAGAGCAGCAGGTACATGGGAACAACACCACCTGCACGTTCCCCTCCAAGTCACACACCATCCCGACTTGGAAATATATCGCCGTTCCTTCATCGTCGCTGGGACAAAATCCTGGAACTCCCTTCCTAACAGCACTGTGGGAGAACCTTCACCACACGGACTGCAGCGGTTCAAGAAGACGGCTCACCACCACCTTCTCAAGGGCAATTAGGGATGGGCAATAAATGCTGGCCTTGCCAGCGACGCCCACATCCCATGAACGAATAAAAAAAAGGAAGATAGAACAAGTCCAGTTAGCTTAACATCGGTGAAAGGAAAGATAATGGAATCTTTATTCAAAGCTGCAATAGAAAAATATCTGGAGAATGAAAATATAATAAAGAAGTCAGCATGGATTTCAGAAGGGAAGGCCCATGCTTGACCAACCTTATTGAATTATTTGAAGAATAGAAAGAGTAGACAAGGGTGATGTAGTAGATGGAGGTGGTGTTCCACAGGGATCGGTGCTGGGACCACTGTTGTTCACAATTTACATTAACTATTTAGACTTGGGAATCAGAAATTTGCAGACGACATCGAATTGGGGGGTATAATTAATACAAAGGAAGAATGCATTAAAATACAAGAGGACATTAATAAACTTGCAGAATGGGTGTGTAATTGGCAAATAAATTTCAATATAGATAAATGTGAGGTATTGTATTTTGGTTGGAAGAATAAGGAGGCCACATATTGCTTGGATAATAAGAGTCTAAATGGGATAGAGGAGCAAAGGGATCGGGGGGGGTACAGATACACAAATCACTAAAAGTAACGATGCAGGTTAATAAGGCCGTAAAAAGGCAAACAAGCACTGGGTTCATTTCGAGAGAGATCGAATTGAAAGACAGAAAAGTTGTGTTAAAATGTATAAAACCTTGGTTAGATGACACTTGGAGTATGGTGCACTGTTCTGGTCTCCATACTATTAAAAGGATATAGAGGCACTGGAGAGGGTGCAAAAAGGATTCTGAACTGAAAGGATATCTTTATCAGGAAAGACTGAACAGGCTGAGGCTCTTTTCTATAGAAAAGAGAAAGCTGAGGGGTGACCTGATCGAGGTCTTTAAGGTAACGAAAGGGTTTGATGTAGAGAAAATATTTCCACTTGTGGGGGAGACCAAAACTAGAGGTCATAAATATAAAATAGTCGCTAATAAATTCAATCGGGGATTCAGGAAAAACTTCTTTCCCCAGAGAGAGGTTAGAATGTAGAATTCAAGGAGGGGTTGAGGCAAATAGATCGATACAGTTAAGGGGAAGGAGAAGGGAATAGAGGGGGGGGGGGGGGGGGGGGAGAAGGGAATAGAGGGGGGGGGGGGGGGGGGGAGAAGGGAATAGAGGGGGGGGGGGGGGAGAAGGGAATAGAGGGGGGGGGGGGGGGGAGAAGGGAATAGAGGGGGGGGGGGGGGGAGAAGGGAATAGAGGGGGGGGGGGGGGAGAAGGGAATAGAGGGGGGGGGGGGGGGGGAGAGAAGGGAATAGAGGGGGGGGGGGGGAGAGATGGGAATAGAGGGGGGGGGGGGGAGAGATGGGAATAGAGGGGGGGGGGAGGGAATAGAGGGGGGGGGAAGGGAATAGAGGGGGGGAGAAGGGAATAGAGGGGGGGGAAGGGAATAGAGGGGGGGGAGAAGGGAATAGAGGGGGGGAGAAGGGAATAGAGGGGGGGAGAAGGGAATAGAGGGGGGGAGAAGGGAATAGAGGGGGGGAGGAAGGGAATAGAGGGGGGAGAGAAGGGAATAGAGGGGGGGGGGGGGAGAGAAGGGAATAGAGGGGGGGGGGGGGAGAGAAGGGAATAGAGGGGGGGGGAAGGGAATAGGGGGGGGGGGAAGAAGGGAATAGGGGGGGGGCAAGAAGGGAATAGGGGGGGGGCAAGAAGGGAATAGGGGGGGGGGGGAAGAGGGAATAGGGGGGGGGGGGAAGAAGGGAATAGGGGGGGGGGGGGAAGAAGGGAATAGGGGGGGGGGGGAAGAAGGGGAATAGGGGGGGGGGGAAGAAGGGAATAGGGGGGGGGGGGAAGAAGGGAATAGGGGGGGGGGGGAAGAAGGGAATAGGGGGGGGGGGGAAGAAGGGAATAGGGGGGGGGGGGGGAAGAAGGGAATAGGGGGGGGGGGGAAGAAGGGAATAGGGGGGGGGGGGAAGAAGGGAATAGGGGGGGGGGGGAAGAAGGGAATAGGGGGGGGGGGGAAGAAGGGAATAGGGGGGGGGGGGAAGAAGGGAATAGGGGGGGGGGGAAGAAGGGAATAGGGGGGGGGAAGAAGGGAATAGGGGGGGGGGGGAAGAAGGGAATAGGGGGGGGGGGGAAGAAGGGAATAGGGGGGGGGGGGGGGGAAGAAGGGAATAGGGGGGGGGGGGGAAGAAGGGAATAGGGGGGGGGGAGAAGGGAATAGGGGGGGGAAGAAGGGAATAGGGGGGGGGGGAAGAAGGGAATAGGGGGGGGGGGAAGAAGGGAATAGGGGGGGGGGGAAGAAGGGAATAGGGGGGGGGGGAAGAAGGAATAGGGGGGGGGGGGAAGAAGGGAATAGGGGGGGGGGGGAAGAAGGGAATAGGGGGGGGGGGGAAGAAGGGAATAGGGGGGGGGGGAAGAAGGGAATAGGGGGGGGGGGAAGAAGGGAATAGGGGGGGGGGGGAAGAAGGGAATAGGGGGGGGGGGGAAGAAGGGAATAGGGGGGGGGGGAAGAAGGGAATAGGGGGGGGGGGGGAAGAAGGGAATAGGGGGGGGGGGAAGAAGGGAATAGGGGGGGGGGGGGAAGAAGGGAATAGGGGGGGGGGGGAAGAAGGGAATAGGGGGGGGGGGGAAGAAGGGAATAGGGGGGGGGGGGGAAGAAGGGAATAGGGGGGGGGGGGAAGAAGGGAATAGGGGGGGGGGGAAGAAGGGAATAGGGGGGGGGGGAAGAAGGGAATAGGGGGGGGGGGGAAGAAGGGGGGGGGGGGAATAGGGAGGGGGGGGGGGGATGAAGGGAATAGGGGGGGGGGGGGAAGAAGGGAATATGGGGGTGGGGGGGGGGGGAGAAGGGAATGGGGGGGGGGGGGGGGGAGAAGGGAAATGGGGGGGGGGGGGGGAGAAGGGAATAGGGGGGGGGGGAGAAGGGAATAGGGGGGGGGGGAGACTGATTCATTCCCTGCAATCTCACTCCCCGCTTCCTCAGATCCCCGTCTCCCAGTACCTGTTCCCCGGGCCAGTCCCGGTCCCCCGCCCCCGGGCCGGTACCTGTCTCCCCGGGCCTCTGGCGGCGACTGGGCGAGGCGGGTTAACTCTTGTAATCCAGACGCCGGCCGTCAAACCTTCCCCCGGCGGCTACCGGTCAGGCCGAACTCGCAGCGACTGCACCGCGCAATCGCTCCCAGGGCGGGCCGGTAAATGTCACCGATGAACCCCCGCTTTTTTCACGCGTCTCCCTGGTGACGTCAGCGGACCGGACCGGACTCCCAAAATAAACAAACCCCGGCTCAGTGAGGCCGACCTCACCAACATGGCGGGGCTCCGTCACACGTCACCACCGCGCCGGGTAATAAATTACCGCATCAGCCCGCGCCGCAGAGCGACAGCGGAGAGCGCGAGAGGTGAGTAACGGCTGGAGCGGCCCCCCCGGGGAAACCTCCCCCCCTCCCCCCTCCTCACCCCCTCACCCCCTCACCCCTCCTCACCCCTCACCCCTCCTCTTCCTCACCCCCTCCTCTCCTCTCCCCTCTCACCCCACCCCTCCCCCACCCCTCCCTCTCACCCCACCCCTCCCCCTCCCTCTCACCCCTCCCCCCTCCCTCTCACCCCACCCCCTCCCTCCCCTCCCTCTCACCCCACCCCTCCCCTCCCTCTCACCCCACCCCTCCCTCACCCCTCCCTCACCCCCCTCTCACCCCACCCCTCCCCCCTCCCTCACCCCCCTCTCACCCCACCCCTCCCCCCTCCCTCACCCCCCTCTCCCCCCACCCCTCCTCTCCCCGCATGCTGTCACTGGTCTGTGAGTATGAGATACTCGGGGTTGTACAAATGACTAATTACAGGAAAGCCTGTGTTCAGACTGCTCCTGTCGAACCCATGGCACTGACTTGCTGGCACTCTGCAGAACTCACATCTTTTCTCCAATCTGCTTTTCAGCCCATTCGGATGCAGTCTCCAAACCCGTGGGCCCCAACAGCTTCAAACACAGCAGCTTGTTTCCTGGAGAAGTGCCTGAGATCTGGAGTGCTGTCACAGGTAGGGCTGGCTAACCTCAGGAGGTGAGGTTAATGCTCATACACTTTTCAAAATACATACTTTATTTTTTTAATAAAATTTGGCAATTTTTTTTCCAGTTGCCTCCCCTATCTCCTCGGTCCCATTGCTCGCTTCAGTGTATCAAACTGCCCAAGTGGCTGTTCTTCACACATAAACCCAGTCAGTAACCGTTCCCATGTGGGATATCCCAGCCAAGCCCCATCCAATCCTCGGTTATGTTCACACCAATACACACGGGTAATCAGACTTATTGGGAGCATCCAAGCCCAAAAGAAAGGACTTACATTTGTATAGAGCCTTTCACAACCTCAGGATGTCCCAAAGCGCTTCACAGCCAATTAAGTACTTTTGAAGTCTAGTCGCTGTTGTAACATAGGAAATGAGGCAGTCAATTTGCGTACAGCAAGATCCCACAAACAGCAATGTGATAATGACCAGATAATCTGTTTTAATGATGTTGATTGAGCGATAAATATTGGCCAGGACACCGGGGAGAATCCCCTGCTCTTCTTTGAATGGGATCTTTTACATCCATCTGGGAGGGCAGACGGGGCCTCAGTTTAACATCTCATCTGAAAGACGGCACCTCCAACAGTGCAGCACTCCCTCAGTATTGCACTGGGAGTGTCAGCCTGGATTATGGGCTCAAGTGTTTGGAGTGAGATTTGAACTGACTCAGAGGCAAGAGTGTCACCCACTGAGCTACAGCTAACCAGGGCACTGAAGCTAATTTTAGCCCGCCTCACCTTCCCCCTCACCCCCCTTCGGCCTGGCTGTGATTAGCTGACTCAGCACAGACCAGCCATTGAACTCGTTGACCCTCTCATTGGGTAAGCCTAGACTGGGAATGCTCGCAGCTTATCCTGTCAGCCAAGCCTCAATTCTCTGGTGCCCAGACGTCCAGTAGAGGTTTATTCTGCAGCAATCCGGAGTGAGATCTGGGAGCAGTTTTACTTTCTCACTTCTCCCTTTCACTCCCGATACAGAGGCCAGTTACAGTTGTTCTGCCTCTGCTGAATGTAGCCAACTCTCACGGGCCAGGTTTCCCACTGTCTGACTCGGGAGAAAGAGGTTTCCATCAGGCCAGCTACACCGTCTCCTCATTCTCTCCCAGGACTTCAAAACCGTGGGACCCCTCCTCTCCCTTAGTCTTCGCCTCCTCCTACAGTCTACTGGCTTTTAACAGCCACGCTTGGTATCACCTGACAAGCTTTCTAAAATCAAAGCTTAGCCCCTGCTTCCAGTCCAGCCTGTTCTACCCTTCGTCCTGTTCAGTTCCTCAGGGAAGTCTAGAATCGGATGGCTTGCTAGTCCCAGCACCGTGCCCTGTAACATTGCAGAGACGGAGCGAATAGATTGATATTGCAGTTACAAGGCGTGCATTTGTTTTATTCCCAGATGACTCTCTTGTGATTTGTTTTCTTGCCCTGTCAAACAGGATGTTTTGGATTTAAACAAGGTAGACTTTGAAAACACAGTGCCGTTTGTCCAACGCTTCAAACTAATGGATGCAGTTTCAAACACCGAGGCGGAACTTGAGCAGGTATCGGCCTTTATTCTCTAGATAATGAAACTGTTCACTCTGTAAAGGGCAGCAAGGAGCCAAATACAACAACAGCTTGCATTTATATAGCGCCTTTAACATAATAAAATATCCAAGGCGCTTCACAGGAGCGTTATCAAACAAAATTTGATGCCGCGATAGGGAGGGGCGAGGCCTGTCAGTACAGGACTAGGCTCAGAGTAACTGTCAGCTCCTGACCATCAGTGGTGTGTACAATAAGAACAGCAGCAGCTTCCATTTATATAGAACCTTATTGTAAAGAAGTGACCCAAGATGCTTCCATAAATAGGAGCAAGGAGAACGGACACTAAGCCAGGAAGGGAGAGTTTTTTTTTATTCGTTCATGGGATGTGGGCGTCGCTGGCGAGGCTGGCATTTATTGCCCTTGAAAAGGTGGTGGTGAGCCCCCTTCTTGAATCACTGCAGTCCGTGTGGTGAAGGTTTTCCCACAGTGCTGTTAGGAAGGGAGTTCCAGGATTTTGACCCAGCGACGATGAAGGAACGGCGATATATTTCCAAGTCGGGATGGTGTGTGACTTGGAGGGGAACGTGCAGGTGGTGTTGTTCCCATGTACCTGCTGCTCTTGTCCTTCTAGGTGGGTGAGGTAGCGGGTTTGGGAGGTGAGAGGGGTGATGGAAAGCCTGGCGGAAGAGAGGGTTTTGAGGAGGTTTTTAAACAATCTTGCATTTACATAGCACCTTTTATGACCTCAGGACATCCCAAAGGGTTTTGAAGTACTTCTGAAGTGTAGTCATTGTTGTAATGTAGGAAACTCAGCAGCCAATTTGCGCACAGCAAAGTCTTAGAAACAGCAATGTGATAATGACCAGATAATCTGTTGGTTGAGGGATAAATATTGTCCAGGACACCGGGGAGAACTTCCCTGCTCTTCAGATCGTGCCATGGGATCTTTTACATTCACCTGAGAAGGCAGACAGGGCCTCGGTTTAACGTCTCATCCGAAAGACGGCAGCTCTGACAGTGCAGCACTCCCTCAGTACTGCACTGGGAGTGTCAGTCTAGATTATGTGCTCAAGTCTCTGGAGTGAGGCTTGAGCCCACGACCTACTGACTCAGAGGCGAGAGTAAAAGCACTGAGCCACAGCAGGGGGGAAGGGGAAGGGGAAGGGGGAGGGGGAATGAGATGAGATTTAAGGAACGAGTTCGGGAGAGCAGGGCCGAGGCGGCTCAAAGCTCTGTTAGGCACGGGGAGAAGGAGGGGAGGCAGCGATGCACAGAAGGGTGGAATGGGAGGAGTGGTTTAAGGGATTGCATGTCGGGTGGACAGGGCCGTGGAGGGGTTTATGGATGAGCTTCTGGGTTTCATTATATTGGAGAGTGGGGAGCAAGGATGTGAAGCAGGGCAGGATCAGTGCAGTAGAGTTTGGACAAGCTGGAAGACTTGGAGGAAAGGAGACCAAGAAGGAGACTGTTGGTGAGTTTGTTGAGTCTGGAAGCGACTAAGTCATGTCTAAGGGTTTCAGCAGAGATGCGGCTGAGGTAGGGTGGAGGTGGGTAGTGTGGAAATCCAGGTGGGTCACAGGTAATCGGCCCGGCTTCAGACCTCAATACAGCCTTGGTCCAAACATGGACAAAAGAGCTGAATTCCAGAGGTGAGGTGAGAGTGACTGCCCTTGACATCAAGGCAGCATTTGACCGAGTGTGGTACCAAGGAGCCAGAGTAAAATTGAAGTCAATGGGAATCGGGGAAAACTCTCCAGTGGCTGGAGTCATACCGAGCACAAAGGAAGATGGTAGTGGTTGTTGGAGGTCAATCATCTCAGCCCCAGGACATCGCTGCAGGAATTCCTCAGGGCAGTGTCCTCGGCCCAACCATCTTCAGCTGCGTCAATGACCTTCCCTCCATCATAAGGTCAGAAATGGGGATGTTCACTGACGATTGCACAGTGTTCAGTTCCATTCGCAACCCCTCAGATAATGAAGCAGTCCGTGCCCACATACAGCAAGACCTGGACAACATCCAGGCTTGGGCTGATAACTGGCAAGTAACATTCACACCAGACAAGTGCCAGGCAATGACCATCTCCAACAATTGTAAACAATTTTACAACACCAAGTTATAGTCCAGCAATTTTATTTTAAATTCACAAGCTTTCGGAGACTTCCTCCTTCCTCAGGTAAATGTTCAGGATCTCCTTGAAGCCTACGCATTTATACATATAGAACAATACATGGTGTTTACAGACTGCCCCTGCAACTGCCCGTTGCCAAGGCAATCACCGTGTTCAGACAGAGAGGTGTCACCTGCAGAACCCCCGAATACACATTCAACAAAAAAACAAACAGGGAAAAAAAAGAGAAAAACAGAGAGAGGCAGAAACATCCGGAAGGCAGAGAGAGCCAGCAAATGACCCATTATATTAAAAACAGATAACATTTGTTCGCTGGTGGGGTAACGTGTAGCGTGACATGAACCCAAGTTCATGTCACGCTACACGTTACCCCACCAGTGAACAAATGTTATCTGTTTTTAATATAATGGGTCATTTGCTGGCTCTCTCTGCCTTCCGGATGTTTCTGCCTCTCTCTGTTTTTCTTTTTTTTTTCCCTGTTTGTTTTTTTGTTGAATGTGTATTCGGGGGTTCTGCAGGTGACACCTCTCTGTCTGAACACGGTGATTGCCTTGGCAACGGGCAGTTGCAGGGGCAGTCTGTAAACACCATGTATTGTTCTATATGTATAAATGCGTAGGCTTCAAGGAGATCCTGAACATTTACCTGAGGAAGGAGGAAGTCTCCGAAAGCTTGTGAATTTAAAATAAAATTGCTGGACTATAACTTGGTGTTGTAAAATTGTTTACAATTGTCAACCCCAGTCCATCACCGGCATCTCCACATCATCTCCAACAAGAGAGAGTCTAACCACCTCCCCTTGACATTCAACGGCATTACCATCACCGAATCCCCCCACCATCAACATCCTGGGGGTCACCATTGACCAGAATCTTAACTGGACCAGCCACACACATACTGTGGCTACGAGAGCAGGTCAGAGCCTGGGTATTCTTCGGTGAGTGACTCACCTCCTGACTCCCCAAAGCCTTTCCACCATCTACAAGGCACAAGTCAGGAGTGCGATGGAATATTCTCGACTTGCCTGGATGAGTGCAGCTCCAAGAAGCTCGACACCATCCAGGACAAAGCAGCCTGCTTGATTGGCACCCTAAACATTCACTCCCTTCACCTTGGCTGCAGTGTGTACCGTCCACAGGATGCACTGCAGCAACTCGCCAAGGCTTCTTCGACAGCACCTCCCAAATCCGTGACATCTACCACCTAGAAGGACAAGGACAGCAGGTACCTAACAGCACTGTGGGAGAACCTTCACCACACGGACTGCAGTGGTTCGAGAAGGCGGCTCACCACCACCTTCTCAAGGGCAATTAGGGATGGGCAATAAATGCCGGCCTCGCCAATGACGCCCACATCCCATGAACAAATTAAAAAAATAAGCCCGGGATGGTTGCAGGTAATCAGCCCAGGTAGACGTTAAAACATTGACCACACTTCAAAACAAAAAGTACTTCATTGGCTGTGAAACCCTTTGGGACATCCTGAGGTTGTGAAAGGTGCTTTAGAAATGCAAGTTTGTTTCTTGTTTTTTGTTAGGTTATTATTGAGTTCATTTTACAGAAGTTGTGATGAAGTTTTTTCTAACCATTTTCTGCCCTTATTCCCTGGAGCAGTGACGCATACTGAGGTATGGTCACTTGGATACAGCCTAGGCTTCAACATCTTACCCAAGTGGCCATTCCTCGTGTGGGCCTCAACATTGAGGGAGGGGGGGGAACAACACAGACACCTAATCCTGTCCTCACCCAAATGCACGTTCGGCTGGAGGCATTGAACAGTGGGCACCCTGGCTGATTCACCAGGGGGTAGGACCCAAACTGCCAGTCCAGCTGAAATCAGCTAACCCAACTCAGACCAATAACAAACCTAAAGAAGAACCTAAAGAAAAAACTAAAGAATAAGGCATACTCTCAGAACAAAGACAATAAAGGAGAGGATAACAAAAGGGAATAGGAAGAGGTTAGGAAAGAAGTCAAAAAAACAATTAGGAAAACAAAGAGGAACTATGAAATTAAATTATCAGGCAATATAAAAAGAAATACTAAAGTATTCTACAGACACATAAATAACAAAAGAAAAATCAGTATTGGGATGGGGCCACTAAGGGATGCACAAGATAAACTCGCAAGTAATGTCAGTGAAATGGCAGAAATATTGAATAGTTACTTTGCCTCAGTATTTATCAGAGAGACTAACAAGGTGGACATGACATTAGAGGAAGAGATCAAAAAAGATATTAAAACATTTAAGATAGAAAGGGGGAGATAATTGATAAACTAATCAATCTTAGAGAGGATAAAACCCCTGGTCTGGATGGATCGTATCTGCGGATAGTTAGGGTAGAGATAGCAGAGGCACTATTACATATATATAAAAATTCATTAGAAAAGGGAATAGTGCCAGAGGACTGGCGGACAGCTAATGTTATCCCTGTATTAAAGGGAGATAGAACAAGTCCAGGGAACTATAGACCAGTTAGCTTAATGTTGATGGTAGTAAAGATAATGGAATCTTTACTCAAAGATATAATAGAAAAGCATCTAGAAAATGAAAATATAATACAGTAGTAAACACTGATTTCAAAGAGGAAAATCATGCTTGACCAACCTTATTGAATTCTTTGAAGAAAGAGTGGACAAGGGTAATGCAGTAGATGTAATATATTTGGATTTTCAAAAGGCCTTTGATAAGGTACCACATGGTAGACTCATGACTAAGGTCAGAGCATGTGGAGTCAGGGGACAGGTAGCAGAATGGATAGCAAGCTGGCTACAAAACAGAAAACAGAGTAGGGGTTAAGGGTTGTTACTCAGACTGGCAAAAGGTGGGAAGTGATGTTCCACAGGGATCAGTGCTGGGACTACTGTTATTCACAATTTACATTAATGATTTGGACTTGGAAATCGGAAGTACAATTTCAAAATTTGCGGACGACACCAAATTGGGGGCTGTAGTTAATACAGAGGAAGAATGGGTCAAAATGCAGGACATTAATAAACTTGCAGAATGGGTGTGTAATTGGCAAATGAATTTCAATATAGATAAGTGTGAGGTGGTGCATTTTAGTCAGAAGAATAAGGAGGCCTCATACTGCTTGGATAATAAGAGTCTAAATGGGGTAGAGGAGCAAAGGGATCGGGGGTACAGATACACAGATCACTAAAAGTAACGATGCAGGTTAATAAGACTGTAAAAAGGCAAACCAAGCACTGAGATTCATTTCTAGAGGGATAGAATTGAAAAGCAGAGAAGTTATGTTAAAATGTATAAAACCTTGGTTAGATCACACTTGGAGTGCTGTGCACAGTTAGGATATAAAGGCATTGGACAAGGTGCAAACAAGATTCACAAGGATGATACCAGAACTGAGGATAGACACATCAGGAAAGGCTGAACAGGCTGGGGCCCTTTTCTCTAGAAAAAGGAAGGCTGAGGGTTGACCTGATAGAGGTCTTCAAGATAATGAAAGGGTTTGATAGGGTAGACATTGAGAAGGTGTTTCCACTTGTGGGGGAGATCAGAACTAGAGGTCTTGCGTATAAATCCTATAGGGAATTCAGGAGAAACTTCTTTACCCAGAGTAGTGAGCATATGGAATGCGCTACCATGAGGAGTAGTTGAGGCAAATAGTAGAGATGCATTTAAGAGAAAGCTAGATAAGCACATGAGGGAGAAAGGAATAGAAGGCTATATTGACAGGGTGAGATGAAGAGGGATGGGAGGAGGCTCGTGTGGCGCATAAATGCCAGCATAGACCAGTTGCGCTGAACGGTCAGTGTAACCTGGGACCTTCCTGGTCTGTATGGCCGGGAGTACATTCACCCACTCAGCTGTTTGATGGGTCTCTGTCGTGTACTATTGATTTTTCTTCATTTCTTCTGACTGTCAGAAATCTCTGGATGTAAAGCTGCTGCAGTTGCAGAATGACGCAGCAGATATCGCCCTCCCCGTGTGTTTGGGTAAGTCCGCTGTGGGTAGTTCTGTGTGGCACATGTAAAATATAAATAGGGGCAGGTGGGTTTGATGTGTCCCTTTAAGAAACCAGGGAGGGGAGGAGGGCCCTTTGCTGTAGGATATTAGTTGGGTTTTTATGACACTCTGGTAGTTGTCATGTCATTTTATCAGCCCACAAATTAACAGATTTATTGAAATAAGTTTCATAACTTACCCTGGTGGAATTTGAACTTGGGACCTCTGGGTTGGTAGTCCAGTACCATAACCACTAGGCTACTGTACCTCCTCCCCCTGCTAAACTATCTGTTTCTAATACATGGGCTCAAGCTTAGAAGGTGGACAGTTTATAATTCATTACCGAGAGAGTGGGGAGTGTGTAGAACACTGCCTGGGGAGGCAGATAGTGTGGGACATTCCAGGGAGGATTGGATAGGTAGAGGGAGTGGGTGAGAGGGGTTAAGGATCAGGACCAGCCAGAACGAAAGGGTGTCCTGGTCCTATCCCTTCCTATGTGACCCAGTGCTGTCAATCTGTCCGTCTGAGTGTTTAGTATTCTGCGGCGAGTGACTCACCTCTTGACTCCCCAAAGCCTTTCCACCATCTACAAGGCACAAGTCAGGAGTGCGATGGAATACTCTCCACTTGCCTGGATGAGTGCAGCTCCAACAACACTCAAGAAGCTCAACACCATCCAGGACAAAGCAGCCCGCTTGATTGGCACCCCATCCACCACCGGCGCACCGTGGCTGCAGTGTGTACCATCCACAGGATGCACTGCAGCAACTCGCCAAGGCTTCTTCAACAGCACCTTTCAAACCCGCGATCTCCACCACCTAGAAGGACAAGATGTGGAGATGCCGGTGATGGACTGGGGTTGACAATTGTAAACAATTTTACAACACCAAGTTATAGTCCAGCAATTTTATTTTAAATTCACAAGCTTTCGGAGGCTACCTCCTTCCTCCTTCCGCATCGTTCACCTGAGGAAGGAGGTGGCCTCCGAAAGCTTGTGAATTTAAAATAAAATTGCTGGACTATAACTTGGTGTTGTAAAATTGTTTACAATAGAAGGACAAGAGCAGCAGGCACATGGGAACAACACCACCTGCATGTTCCCCTCCAAGTCACACACCATCCCGACTTGGAAATATATCGCCGTTCCTTCATCGTCGCTGGGTCAAAATCCTGGAACTCCCTTCCTAACAGCACTGTGGGAGAACCGTCACCACACGGACTGCAGCGGTTCAAGAAGGCGGCTCACCACCACCTTCTCAAGGGCAATTAGGGATGGGCAATAAATGCTGGCCTTGCCAGTGACGCCCACTTCCCATGAATGAATTTTTTTTTTAAAAGCCTGCATTCAGTGCCGAGTGGACTGTGTAGCACCAAGTTCACAGTGTCCCAGGTTCAGTCCCCACCCTGTGCTGAGTTTTAGCCAATCTCAGGCAAGGTAGCAGTGGGTGAGCTACAATTAGCATCGGTGCTCCTGAGCCAAGGAGGGGCAAATCGGCCAGGGTTCCTGCCCCTGCTCACTAGACAGTGGCTTGTTGAAAAGTGCACTGTCTGAATGCCTGATGAGGGCAGGATCAGGGCTCAGCTGTGAAGTCCCAGGTGGTCAAGTAGCCTGCCAGAGCTCAATGAAGAAAGGCCTTATGGGTGAGCTACCGGAGGGCTGAACCTGTAGAACTGTGGCCAGTGTGAGTTAGCACCTTTTAAGACAAAAGGGGAGCCGATGGGGGGATAGGACCCTGCACTGATTCGGTGTGTATCACAGCGTGCAGCTGCATGTCAGGTACACAGTGCTGTGGCACCAGGTATTTGACATGTTCCTCTGTTGTATTGCCAGCTGAGAAGTACAATCAGCTTCAGTTGATGAACAGCCACCTGGAGACGACCTTGCAGGAGGAGATGTCATTGAAGCAGCGATTGGTGCAGCCTATTTGCCATCAGAGCCTGCCCATTGAAGCCAACTGTCACCGGTGAGTTGTAGGGACATCCCAACTGGACTGGAGTTTCGTGATGACAGCACCACGGTACTTGGAATATAATCAGAGCCCTTAGAATTCTCTCAGCTACTCGAAGCCAATTTCTGCAGCAAACCCAACCAGATTCTGTGGTATTAGAATGTAGATTCTGCGGCAAGTCTGTGTCATTCTGTGCATTCCCTGTTCTGCAATGGTTTTGTGTTTCTGTGAATTAACATTCTGACACCTATGCTGCATCTTATAAAGGGAATCTTACCATCTGAACCTCCTTTTGGAAAGTATTGTGAAGGAAATTAGGATTACTTTTAACAAACTGTGTCAGCTATGTCTCAGTGGGTAACACTCACCTCTGAGTCAGAAGGCTGTGGGTTCAGGCCCCACTCCAGAGACTTGAGCACATAATCCAGGCTGACATTCCCACTGCAGCACTGAGGGAGTGCAGTCTTTCAGATGAGACGTTAAACCGAGGCTCCATCTGCCCTCTGAGGTGGATGTAAAAGATCCCACGGCACAATTCAAAGAGCAGGGGAGTTCTCCCCGGTGTCCTGGCCAATCTTTATCCCTCAACCAGTAACTCCATTATTATTGTATCCTGCGACTACCAGGATGGTAGAAGGTGAACCAGATGGACTGTGGTCTTTTTTCATCTTACAATTCCTATGTTCCTAAATAACCAACATCACTAAAACAGATTATCTGGTCTTTATCATATTGCTGTCTGTGGGATCTTGCAATGCATAAATTGGCTGCTGCATTATATTACAACAGTGACAACACTTCAAGAGTACTTCATTGGCTGTAAAGTGCTTTGGGACATTCTGAAAGAATGCTATGTAAATGCAGGGTCTTTCTCTAGATGGTAATAGTCTAATTGTTACTAAACCCAACAGTGTGTGAGAGCTGGATTAGCATCAGTACAGATACAGTCAGCAACTTAAGGTGCTGGATTAATGAGTGGAGATACAATCAGTAACAACTGAGCCCTTTCTCTGCTACCTTTATCTCCCTGCTAAACACATTAATTATTGATCAGGTATGTTTCTGAGCTCCTGCCAATGATGGTGAAGGTTATTGAGAAACTGGACTCTGATCTGCAGCTGTTAAAAACCATCCCTCAGGTGACTGAGAAAGTGAAGATGATGGTAAGTAAACAACTCAAATTTCCAACTATAATTTTTTTTTCTTTTTGTGAAGAATGGAACATTTTCCATTTGTCACCCAGTATCATAGGATGAATCAGATACAAAGCAAAGCTCATTCTACACTGTCCCATCAAACACTCTATCTAACCCGTGCTTTACCTGTCCTGGGAGTGTTTGATGGGACAGTGTAGAGGGAGCTTTCCTCTGTGTGGAACCTGAATTGTGCCTACCCCAGAAATACTCATTACAAGCACTGGTGCAAGAAATAAAGTGTTCTATTCCCCAGCACTGATGTCCATCTGCTTGTGATTAATACAAACGTTCTCTAAGAATATAAACATTTTAAGACAGGCTGTTGTATGTTTAGGAAAACCTTGTTGCCAGGGTGGTCTCTGAGGTACTGGAGCTGAAGGAAGTGATGGAGTTAATCATGAGGTGGAGAGAGCAGCAGAAGACGACTGTTGGATTGGAGAGCCTGAAAGAGAAATGATGACTCTGCTTCCTGGGTTGAGAAGTCACTTTCTCCCAGAGAATTGGCCTGTTTGATACACAAATTATTTGAGTTTTTAGATTTGAATGTGTGAACTCCTATTGGATGGGTTTGGCCCGCAGAAATGAACCAATGTTTCATGACCGCTCAGCTGCTTCCTTAGGTCATCGGTTGTGGGAAGTGTCCAGGAGAGCACTCTATCGGTGGAGGGAGCAGAGGTGCTAGCTTTCAGGGGCGGACCCTTCGTCCTACCCTGTGGTGCTGGCACTGTGCAGTTCTGACAGGTGTCTTTTTGCCAAATTCTGTGCCTCCTGTCAGGCAGGTGCTGTCTGCTTGGTGGGTACAGTGCCATAGGCACCATACTCCTCTGGTACCTCACCCATACAACCATTCTTCAGGTGAGCCTACACAGGAAGTATCAGCAGGCTGTTTTGACAGTCAAGGGCATTGCAACCAAGACCAATCTTCTCACCCTTTGTCCATCCACGTGCAATTTCCAGCCAGAGTCAATGGATCATTGACTGAGCAGAACCCTGACCAACGTTCCCCATCCTCAGCCCAGGAGTGCTGAGGCTAATAGTCCTTGAGCAGGAATGGAACCTGGGCCCTTATCCTCAGTGCCTTTACTCTAAGGCCATTGGGGCATCTGTTGTCCCAGGTATCTCTACCTATCCTGATCAGACAGAGCACCTCATCAGAGGAAGTCCCAAACATACAAGTGAATCCTTTATTGTTGGGACTGTTACCTTATTGAATTTATTTTCCCAATGGTGACCTTGGGTTTCTGCAAGGGTAATAGTTTTGCAGGCATACCCATTTATCAGAAATTGGCTGACATGATGCTCGTTTGTAAATAAAAGCTGTTTAGAATTTTTTGTTGTGTTTAATGAGTTTTGGCATTTTATTAAAAATGAAATAGCACCAGGAGCACTAACTGGAAGCATAAAGGGACTAGCGACTGAGCATCCACAGCCCTCTGAATGAAGACACCAGCTATTTGGAAATCTCCAGATTACAAGATAATTACAGTTGAGGAAGAAACATGCAGAAACCAGAGATCAGGCAGGCAGGGGTCACAAAAGGAGGCAAATCCACAGAAAGATGTAGATACACAGATGCCAGAAACATTAAAAGCAAGATGTTGAAACGATGCCGTTGTGGCAGCAAGGAAGTACAGTTTAGTAGGAATTTCAGAACAGTGGCTAAATCCAAACAATGGTAAGTATAATATTTGGAACATAAGAGTGTTCAGAACAGATAGTGGATAAGAAAGTAGGTAGTGTAGCCCAATGTAGCAGGAGCATGTCAGAGGTATGAAATTGACCCTGTGGGATGTAGAAAGTTGCACAATGCACTGCTCTGATTATACATCTCTAATGTGAGAATGTTCAATCTACTGCTAGTCATCTGCAGAAGGAGGAGGAAGACAGTTTGCTCCTTGAAGAGATGGGAAGGGTAGGTGAAAACAGGCAAGTTATTTTATTTTAAAATCCATCAAATATAAACTGGGAAAACCCAAGGGGTTTAGTGCCAGAGCTGGTAGATGACTGTTTCATAACCCAGTACAGCAGGGCAACTATGAAAGGCAGAGCTCAACTTGTTGCACTACTGATTAATGATTCAGACAACATGTAGAAAATGGAAGTTGTGGCCACAGCATGATCAAGTTCAACCTGATCTGGGTTTGTGAAATAGCCAGGAACAGGAACCAGGTACTTTAAAAGGAGCGGGGCGGTGAGGAGCAGGAGCCCGGAGGGGGGGTTGTGCGTAGCGGGGGTGGAGTAAGCACTGTGTGGAGTGCCCCAGGGCTCAGTGTTGGAACCAATACTGCTTCTAAATTTACATCAGTGACTTGGATTGAGAAACTCATTGCTCATTGGTGAAATTTGCAGATGATCCCAAACCAGGGAATCAATGGATTTGGAGATGGCAGCACAGAAATTACAGAATGAGCTGGACAAAATATGTACACTGACAGAACAATAATGGATGAAAATTAATGCAGACAAGTGAGAAGTATTAAACGTAAGGAGGAAAAATGGGCAACATCCGTACTGCATGAATGGTGGTGAAATAGCGAAGGATAAAGTGAGATGAGATCTTGTAGCCTCGGCTCAACATTGTAGGGACACCAGGATCGATGTTAGTCAATGACAGCAGGCAAGTAATTAACCCTTCACCTTAACTTCTGGTCAAGGAACAGCCTGCAGTTCACCACCCAGTCTGTGCCTAGGAGTTAATGATGCTTAAATTTAGCTCACAGAATTATCTTGTATCAACCCTTTGTGGCCTTGGTGCTATGACTTCAATCCCTAGTACGGAATGTTTTGGTTGTTAAAGCCTTCATGGTTTGTGATTAACATTAGCCCTTTTCTTTCCCACTGTTCAGTCTGACTGCCGACTCCATTTTGAGGACACAATGAAGACAATCCTTAGGGTATTTCTCCTACATGTCCAACCAATTCAGAGCAGCAATCAACAACCAATAGAATGATGAATTAAACACCCAGAACAGTAAAATACAAGTCAGAGGAAGTGATCAAACTACAGTGCTCTGATCAGACCACACCTTGCATCCATTTCTGGTCACTAACAGACAGGGAAGATATTCTAGCACTGGATGCAATATAGACAAGAAACACAAAGCTGATCCCTGCTACAAAAGCTCTGGGTTATAAGGAAGGGCAGGAGAAACTTTGCCTTTTGTGAATTGAAAGGAGGTATGTGAGAAGTGATCTTCGAGATATACAAGATAGTTAATGGTATGGAAAAGTGAAATCCAGAAAATTACTTCAAACTAAATTACAAGAGTAGGACATGGGGACACAATGTCAAACTTGTAAAAGGCAAATTTAGGAGTGGTCACAGGAAGTTCTTCACACAGTGCATGGAGCAGACTCCTGGACAGAGCAATTGAGCAAAAAAACCTTGGAATCTTTTCAGATACAACATGCTGCTACATTCAGGGATCTTTCTGGATGAATGAACTAAGATGGACCTATTTGAGATTTGTTAGCAAGACATCAAGACTAAGCAACAAAATATTAACTCCACTATTGGTGTCCCCCTCCTACCCCAAGGGATCTATCAGTAAGACTCATAAAACCCTCAGCCACCCCACAACCTGCCTATGCAGTCCCGCGTCAAAGAATACTTCATTTGGCAGCTATACAATTGGTAAGTTAAAGAGGAGAAAGTGAATCTATTGATAGTTCTACAGCATTCAAGACAGGTTCCTAATAATAGGGGGGGGAAAATGAGAATATTTTTCACGCAGTGAGTTGTGATGATCTGGAATGAGCTGCCTGAAAGGGTGGTGGAAGCAGATTCAATAGTAACTTGGATAATTGGGAATTGGATAAATACTTGAAGGGAAAAAATTGTAGGGCTATGGGGAAAGAGCAGGAGAATGAGACTAATCGGATAGCTTTTTCAAAGAGCCGGCACAGGCACGATGGGTCAAATGGCCTCCTTCTGGGCTGTATGATTCTATGCAGCTTTATGAAACCAGTCTTTCTGCTTCCTTGTATTTTATTGGTAAATAAATCTGGCACACTAGTAGATTAGCCTATATAAAGTGATCTAACTTTGATATTTTCCATTGCTCGAGGTAATGGGAGCTGTGGCGGTCATTCTACCTATTCTCTAGTAAGCAATTTTCCACAATTGAGTTCACTTAGACCTGAGCTACACTATCCTAAATATGGGAGAGAGAGAAGCAGGTCCACAGGAGATTGAGTCTGCTGATGGAAGTTGTCATCAAGCTGTGTGTTGGAGGGAAAAAACTACCAGCACCGTCCGATCAGTGCAGGATACTCTCAAGGGAGGAGATAAGCTGAAACAGTGAATGTGGCAAACTGGATTTTTGCCTATATTGGATTATGTAATTTATAATAATTCTGCATTGCCAGCTTCAGTGTATAAGGGCTTGAGTCACAAGGCTGGACACAGCAATTTGTCTGAACAATAAGCCAGCAAGCTGGAACCAGGTTACTTACAATAGTGATTTAAAGTGTTCAATAGTTATTCAGAGAATGGGTTGTTATGGGCAAACTCAAACATTTTGTGCTATAGTGAAAAGATGGCTCCTTGTGACACTGTACAGTTAATAATTCTTTCAGTTAATAATTTCTTTGTAATTGAAGCTGTGTTTTGAGAAAAGTGTCACCAGTTTTAAGTGGTTCACCCAGCTCAAGGAACATTAGAAACGGGAGGCGGCCATTCAGCCTTTCGAGCCTGTTCCGCCATTCAATTAGATCTATAACTCAACTGTATTTACCTGCACTTGCTCCATATCCCTTGATACCCTCACCCAACAAAAATCTATCTACTCAGTCTTGAAAATTTCAATTGTCCCCCAGCATCCACAGCCTTTTTGAGGGAGAGTTCCAGATTTCCACTCCCCTTTGTGTGAAAAAGTGCTTCCTGATTTCACTCCTGAATGGCCTAGCTCTAATTTTAAGATTGTGCCCCATTATTCTGGACTCCCCTACCAGAGGAAATAGTTTCTCTATCTACCCCATCGAATCCCTTTAACATTTTAAACATCTCGATCCGATCAACCCTTAATGTCCTACACTCAACAGAATACAAGCTGTCCTCATATTTTAACCTTCTGGGGAAACCATGGTAATGTTTCTCTCAAGGCGTGTCCAGCCTTTGGGCACTATGCTGGGATTTTTTTTTTTAACACGCGAGTGGCTTGCTAGGCCACTTGAGAGAGCATGAAGAGTCAACCACATATTGCAGGACTGGAGTCACATGTAGGCCAAGGATAGGGGTGGCAAGTTACCTTCCTTGAAGGACATTAGATTACAAGTTGGGTTTTATGAGGAGGCAGAGATGATATCATAATAGGAAACTGGATAAGTAATTGCAAAGGATACGGAGAAAGGGCAGGAGATGGGATTGGAGCAGACAGTTCCAATTAAACACAATCAAAAACAAAATACTGCGGACGCTGGAAATCTGAAATAACAACAAAATGCATTCTGTTCTAAATGAAGAGTTATCACAGGTGCGATGGAGGGATGATATTGTATGTTGCAATATGTAAGATTCTGTTTTAAAAGCAGTGAGGGGCAGCCTCTCAGCCCCACCAAATCCTTGGGATAGGTTTGCTGCTGGCCAGTATCTTATTTGCAGCGTGAGCTCCATTGGTCCAAATTGTTGCCAAATGGCAGAACTCATTAGCAATTCTCCCACCCTCCATCAGCCAGCTCCAGTGAAGTTACTTGTGGGGCTGGCACCAACCAAAGGGGCAGCTGAGTGACTCGGGGTGGTTCTTTCTGTGGCTAAGAGGACTGGAACATTCTTTCTCCCCACACCAGGAAACGCAGTGCCAGCTGATTTCAGCCTGCCAAGCAGCTCCTGCTCTTATCACACAGCATGGCTATGGTGTGCCCGAGCACAAGCTCTGAGGCTCCCCTATTCGGGGCAGAAATTTATCTCCTGGTTAAACTCATAAGGACGGCAGGTTTCCTTCCCTGAAGGACATTACTGAACCAGTTGGGTTTTTACGACAATCCGACAGCCTCATGGTCACTTTTACTGAGACCAGCTGATTATTTCCAGATCCTATAAACTGAATTCAAATTTTCAAACTGCCAGTGGGATTTGAACTCACGGCCTCTGGATCATTGGTCCGGTAACATAACCACTATACCACCGCACCGGTATACGTTCAAATTATGCACTGTTCCTGGATCTGTAACTCCAAATAGCACAGAGAATGATGGCAGGATTCTAGACTAGATACACCTTTAACTGTACAATGTTAACACTTTATTTGCCACCAGAGGCAACTACACAACAAGCTGTAGAATATTCAGCGGGGTAGAAGCATCAGTTACAATCGCAATGCGTATCACTCTGCACTCCTGGAATCTGAGGCACTGGTTCAGCACATAACGGCCTGAGAGATGGGGACATTAGAGTACTGCGGGAACACACTTACAACCAGCTGTTGTTCTCCTCCTCACATTTCTGTGGCTCGATAAACGGTTTGTCTATCGATTTAATCATCAGTTCTCCGCAATAGATGCACTCGGCTGCCACGAGATCGTCAATGTCCGCTTTGATCTGATCGCGGGACTGTTGCCCCCGGTCACCACCCTCTCCTTCCTTGGAGCGCAGTCGGGACTTAGTCTGGCCGGTAGTCCCCAGCTTCCTCTGCAGCTCCTCCAGCCTGGTCTGCTTGTAGGAGGAGAGGTGGGGAATCACCTCCTGCAGCAGGCAGTCGTAGTGGAACATGTGGCCACACAGGAATAGGTAGAAAGGTCGGTTCAGTAGCGGGAAGTCGCACGCTGCACACTTCTCCTGTGACTCCACCACACCGTACTTGTTCCTCATCTCCTGGATGTCTTCCCGGATTCGCTTGGCACTCTCAGTCGCTTCCTCCATCTCCTGCTTGAGCTCGTCGATGTGCTTGTTGTACTCCTGGAGGGAGCTGCAGATGGCCTCCTTGAAATGGTCAATGGTCACAAAGTCAGGGAAGAAGGGTAGAATGTCTTCGATCTTCAGCAGGTTGCAGCTGGAGAGGCACACCATTGCCTTCTTCACGTCCTTCTCCTCCTGAACCACGTGGCGGGCAATCTTCAGCCACAGCTTTTTACGCAGCTCCTCATCTTCCTCCGGCATGTCCGCACACGACTTAGCAAGATCCACGTCCATCTTTTTTAAAAAAAAAGGTATCCATCAATAAGCCTGGCCCAAGGAGAACAGAGGCACAGCATCAAAGCACAATGGCCGACATTTGTTCAAATCTTCAAAACCACAATCTACCCAATCACTGACTATCGCATCCATTTAACCTGGAGAAGGACAGCAGTGTGTGACAGAAGTGGCACTCCACCCGGCTTCAAACGGAAATTTCCACATTAGGAACATAGGAACAGGCTATGCAGCCTCTCGAGCCTGGTCCACCATTCAATTAGATCATGGCTGATCTGTATCTTAACTCCATCTACCTGCCTTGGTTCTGTAATCCTCAATACTCTTACCCAATGAAAATCTACCAATCTCAGTTTTGAAATTGTCACTTGACCCCCGGCCTCAACAGTTTTTTCAGCCCCTGGGGGGGGGGGGGGGGGGAGAGAAAGAGTTCCAGATTTCCACTACCCTGTGTGTGAAGAAATAGAATCATAGAATAGAAATTTACGGCACAGAAGGAGGCCATTCGGTCCATCATGTCTGTCAACTGAAAAAGAGCTATCCAACCTAATCCCACTTTCCAGCACTTGGTCCGTAGCCCTGTAGATTACGGCACTTCAAGTGCATATCCAAGCACCTTTTAAATGTGATGAGGGTTTCTGCCTCTACCACCCTTTCAGGCAGTGAGTTCCAGACCCCCACCACCCTCTGGGTGGATTTTTTTTTTCCTCAGCTTCCCTCTAATCCTTCTACCAATCACTTTAAATCTATGCCCCCTGGTTATTGACCCTTCTGCTAAGGGAAATAGGTCCTTCCTATCCACTCCATCTAGGCCCCTCAATTTTATACACCTCAATTAAATCACCCCTCAGCCTCCTCTGTTCCAAAGAAAACAACTCCAGCCCATCCAATCTTTCCTCATAGCTAAAATTCTCCAGTCCTGGCAACATCCTCGTAAATCTCCTCTGTACCCTCTAGTGCAATCACATCTTTCCTGTAATGTGGTGACCAGAACTGTACGCAGTACTCAAGCTGTGGCCTAATCAATGTTTTATACAGTTCAATTGTAACCTACCTGCTCATATTCTGTGCCTTGGCTAATAAAGGAAAGTATTCTAAATGCCTTCTTAACCACCTTATCTACCTGTCCTGCTACCTTCAGGGATCTGTGGACATGCACTCCAAGGTCCTTCTACACTTCTCAGTATTCTCCCATTTATTGTGTATTCCCTTGCCTTGTTTGCCCTCCCCAAATGCATTCTCTCACATTTCTCAGGATTGAATTCCATTTGCCACCTCTTCTGCCCACCTGACCAATCCAATGATATCTTACTGCAGTCTACAGCTTTCCTCCTCACTATCAACTACATGGCCAATTTTTGTATCATCTGCAAACTTAACTTTACCCCCTACATTAAAGTCTAAATCATTGATATATATCACAAAAAGCAAGATACAGTTTCCCTTAGCAGAGGGGTCAATAACCAGGGGTCATAGATTTAAAAGTAATTGGCAGAAGGATTAGAGGGGAGCTGAGGAAAAATTTTTTTCAGAGGGTGGTGGGGGACTGGAACTCTCTGCCTGAAAGGGTGGTAGAGGCAGAAACCCTCATCGCATTTAAAAGGTGCTTGGTTGCGCACTTGAAGTGCCGTAACCTACAGAGCTACGAACCAAGAGCTGGAAAGTGGGATTAGGCTGGATAGCTGGACCTAGTATTGAGCCCTTTGTGGGAACATATTTACTCTGAACCCTCACTATCTCCTCCTTGAATGCCTCCCACTGCTCTGACACTGATTTACCTTCAAGTCACTGTTTTCAGTCCACTTTTGCTAAATCACATCTCAGCTTAGTAAAACTGGCCTTTCCCCAATTGAGAACTTTTACTCCTGGTCTATCTTTGTCTTTTTCCATAACTATGCTAAATCTAACTGAATTATGATCGCTACCACCAGAATGCTCTCCCACTGTTACTCCTTCCACCTGCCCAGCTTCATTTCCTAAAATTAAATCCAGAACTGGCCCCCTCTCATATTGGGCTTGCTATATACTGGCTAAACAAGTTCTCCTGAATGCATTTTAAGAATTCTGCACCCTCTATATCCTTCACACTGATTGTATCCAGTTAATATTAGGGTAGTTGAAATCTCCTACTGTTACTGCCCTATTATTTTTGCACTTCAGAAATTTGTCTACATATTTGCTCTTCTATCTCCCTGACTGTTTGGGGGGGGGGGGGTCTATAGTACACTCCCAGTAGTGTGACTGCCCCTTTTTTGTTCTTCAGTTCAACCCATATGGCCTCACTTGACCCTTCTAACATATTATCCCTCCTCACAGCTATATTTATTTCTTTAACCAATATTGCGACCCCCCCCTCCTTTTTTATCCCTCCTCTATCTCGTCTGAAAACCCTGTAACCAGGAATGTTGAGCTGCTATTCCTGCCCCTCTTTAAGCCATGTTTCAGTAAGCGCTATGATGTCGTACTGCCACGTGTCTATCTGTGCCCTCAGCTCATCTGCCTTATTCACTAGACCCCTTACATTGAAGTATATACCATTAAGCACTGCCAAACTCTTGTTATCTATCTGACCTTTGTTTCCTCTGCCTTCCAAACTTGCTTACTAATTTTCTGCCTTCCATTTCCAGCTGTGCATCGCTCCCTTCTGAATCTAAGCTCAGGTTCCCATCCCCCTGCAAACTAGTTTAAACCGTCCCCAACAGCACTAGCAAACCTCCCAAGGATATTGGTCCCGGCCCTGTTGAGGGTGCAACCCGTGCAGCTTGTACAGGTCCCACCTCCCACAGAACTGGTCCCAATGCCCCAAGAATCTAACAGCCTCCCCTCTGCACCATCTCTCCAGCCACACATTCATCTGTTCTATCTTCCTATTTCTATACTCACTAGTATGTGGCACTGGGAGCAATCCAGAGATTACCACCTTTGAGATCCTGTTTTTTAATCCTTTTCCTGCCTCTTTAAAAATCTGCCTGCAGGACCCCATCCCTCTTTCTACCTATGTCATTGGTACCGATGCTTCCTGACATCACCCCTGAATGGCCTAGAACTAATTTTAAGGTTATGCCTCCTTGATCTGGACTCTCCCACCAGAGGAAATAGTTTCTCTCTATCTAGCCGATCAAATCCTTTAATCATCTGAAACACCTCAATTAGATCACCCCTTAATCTTCTATATTCAGGGAATACAAGCCTATAAGCCTGCCCTCATAATTTAACCCTTTTAGCCCCACTATCATTCTGGTAAATCTGCACTGCTCCCCCTCCAAGACCAATATATCCTTCCTGTTGTCTAGGAGCATTATCTTTTTTGCATCGTTCAGTCCACGATATTCTGTTCAAAGGTCAACTTCACTTCATTTTTTAAAAAAAAATTTTTAATCTTAGTGGCTGAGTCAAATAATTCACAAGTACTATCCAGAGATACGTCCATTGCTGTGGGGGTACCTATCCCAGAAAGTGATTCACAGCTCAGTTTACCGGGGCTCAGTCCCACAGGTTATGGGGGAAGAGTCGAGGGGGAGCACTCTCCCGCCCAGAGTGGTGTGTATTTTTGCAGCAGCAAGAAAGAGTCACAGTTTAGAAGGCTGAACCAGCTTAGTGTGATTCATCACAATCCTAGTGATGAACTCCGCCAAGGCTCAAACCCCGCAACGCCCAGCGTGTCACCGAGTCTCATCGAAGGGAGGTCAGTCGTGCCTAAGTGGTAGCCCTCTCGCCTGAGTCAGAAGGTCATGGGTTCAAGTCCCACTCCAGAGACTTGAGCACCAAATTTAGGCTGACACTCCCACTGCAGTTCTGAGGGAGTGCTGCACTGTGGGAGGGCCGTCTTTCCGATGAGATATTAAACTGAGGCCCCGTCTGCCCCCTCAGTTGGACATCGATTTCATGATACTATAGGTACCATATAGCAGACTCATGACTAAGGTCAGAGAATGTGGAGTCAGGGGACAAGTTATAGAATGGATAGCAAGCTGGCTACTAAACAGAAAACTGAGAGTAGGGGTTAAGGGTAGTTACTCAGACTGGCAAAAGGTGAGAAGTGATGGTCCACAGGGATCGGTGCTGGGATCACTGTTCTTCACAATTTACATCAACGATTTGGACTCAGGAATTGGAAGTACAATTTCAAAATTTGCAGACGACACCAAACTGGGGTTATAGTTAATACTGTATGATACTATGAGGAGAACTGTATAAAACACTGGTAAGGCCACAGCTGGAGTATTGTGCGCAGTGCTGGTCACCACATTACAGGAAGGACGTAATTGCTCTGGAGAGTGTGCAGAGAAGATTTACAAGAATGTTGCTAGGGCTTGAAAATTGCAGCTACGAGGAGAGATCGGATAAGCTGGGGTTGTTTTCCTTGGAGCAGAGGAGGCTGAGGGGAGACTTGATTGAGGTGTACAAAATTATGAGGGGCCCAGATAGAGTAGACAGGAAGTACCTGTTTCCCCTAGCGGAGAATTCAAGAACTAGAGGACATAGATTTAAGCTGATTGGTGGAAGGATTAGAGGGAACATGAGGAAAAACCTTTTTACCCAGAGGGTGGTGGGTGTATGGAATTCGCTGCCCGAGTTGGTGGTAGAGGCAGGGACCCTCAACTCTTTTAAAAAGTACCTGGACCTGCACCTAAAGTGCTGTAAGCTGCAGGACTACAGACCGGGTGCTGGAAGGTGGGATTAGAATGAGCACCTGGTTGTTCTTCGAGCCGGCGCGGACACGATGGGCCGAATGGCCCCCTTCTGTGCTGTATCTTTTCTATGGTTCTATGACTTCGACAAAATACAGGAAGACAATAAACTTGCAGAATGGGTTTGTAATTGGCAAATGATTTCAATATAGATAAGTGAGGTATTACATCTTGGTAGGAAGAATAAAGAGGCCACATACTGCTTGGATAAGAGACTGAATGGAATAGAGGAGCAAAGGGATCTGGGGATACAGATACACAAATCACCAAAAGTAGCGACGCAGGTTAACGAGGCCATAAAATCGGCAAACCAAGCACTGGGATTCATTTCTAGAGTGATCGAATTGAAAAGCCGGGAAGTTATGTTAAACTTGTATATAACCTTGATTAGACCGCTCGAAGTACTGTGCACAGTTCTGGTCTCCATATTATAAAAAGGATATAGAGGCACTGGAGAAGGTACAAAGATGACATCAAAACTGAGAGGTTATACATATCAGGAAAGATCGAACTGGCTGGGGCTCTTATCTCTAGAAGAGAGGACTGAACGGTGATCTGATAGAGGTCTAAGATTATGAAAGGGTTTGATAGGGTAGATGTAGAGAAAATGTTTCCACTTGTGGGGGAAGACGAGAACGAGGGGCCATAAATATAAGATAGTCACCAATAAATCCAATAGGGAATTCAGGAGAAACTTCTTTACCCAGAGAGTGGTGAGAATATGGCACTCGCTACCACAAGGAGTAGTTAAGACAAATAACATACACATTTAAGGGGAAGCTAGATAAGTACACGAGGGAGAAAGGAATAGAAGGAAATGCTGATGGGGTTAGAAGAAGAGGGGAGAGAGGAGGCTCGTGTGGAACATAAACGCCGGCATAGACCAGTTGGGCTGAATAGCCTGTTTGTGCTGTACATTTTATGTAATTCTATGTAAGAGCAGGGTAGTTCTCCCCGGTGTCCTAGCCAATATTTATCCCTCAACCAGCATTAATAAAACAGATGATCTGATCATCATATTGCTGTTTGTGGGACCTTGCTGTGCACAAATTGGCTGCCACCTTTCCTATATTACAACAGTGATTACACTTGAAAAGTACTTCATTGGCTGCAAAGCGCTTTGGGATATCCTGAGGAAGTGAAAGGAGCGATAAACCCAAGTTCTTTCTTTAAAGGTAGAACGAGCCAAGGATCCTCACATTCCAGTGACAGAGGAGAGCACGATAACCCGCGACATACCTGCAGTGCAAGGTCCACTGCCTCTTCGTACAGTTCCATAGTCTTATATATGTGCACACAGGCCTGATGATGGCCATTCTCTGCACACAGGCGCAGTGCGTACTTCAGATCATAGTGAATGTGGTTTGCGTTCGATCCAGCTTGTTCCAGGTACCAGAGCAAAGCCTTGGGCTTGTACTTGGCGTACAGCGACAGCAGGTAGTTGTGAATTGCCTGGTCGGTGACCTCCAGTTGGTGCACACAGAACTCCAGATAGCGGATAGCTTCGCCGATCTGCTCTGAGCTCCCGATCTGGCTGTAGTTGACCAGTGCTGGGATAAGGTTTTTGGGATCCAGCCGCTTCCTCATGCCAATCCAGGCGTCCACCACCAGCTTGGGAATGTGTTGCATGAGCACAGGGGAGAACTTGTAAAAGAGGGCCGGGTCCTGGTACTTGGACATGACTTCCAGGGCTGCGCTGTAGTCGTCGTGTTGGCAGTGGTGGGCCATGACCCGCTCGTAGTCCTGCATGATCACAGAGAAGAACACCATGTCCTCCACATTGCCATGGCTGGCCAAGAGGTCATAGATGGTCGAGCGGTTGTTAAGCAGGCACTCTTTAATCTTGGAGCCGTTCAGAAATTTCCGGAACTCCTCCCGGGTGGCATCAAACTGGCTCCGCTTGCCCTGGTCCCCTTCGAGCGTGCCCAACCAGTTCAGATAGATCTCGGTGAGCCAAGTCACCAACAAGGTCAGTTGAGTTTTGTCCTCCAGCTTTAAGTTCTTTAGCTTCTTCAGAAGAAATTCCTTCAGGGCCTCCTCTTGCTTGGCTTCAATGAACTTCAAGGCGATCTCCTCAAAGTACTTCTGAGTCAGTGCATAGTACTTGGCACTTTCAATGTACTTCTTGTTTTGAAAGCAGTGATCGGCCTCTTTAGCAAGGACGGTGTCCAGACACTCAGGCCGGTCTTTGCAGTACTCCTTGGCCAGGTCGAACCTCCCCATGTTCATGTACATCTGCCAAACGTCCCGAGACTCCTTCTGAATGTGGTATCGGAACACCGCCTTCTCCGTGTATACCCATATCAGCCCGGCCACCGAATCCTTCACCATCCGGAGCAGACGGCCAAATTTGTCCGGGAAGACGTCCTCGAAGACCAGCTGCCCATTCAGTGTGCAAATGGCCTTCATCCGATCGGGCAGCAGCAGCAGGAAATGGAACTGTGTGAGGACGATGGAGTGGGGTGGCTCCAGCTGGGGGTCGATGTCGGCTGAATACTCCCAGACCTGCACGTCACTCAGGAGAGAATCGGGGCGAGCATAGTCCAGGGTACCGTACAGCACCCCGTTACCCATCATCCAAGCGAAGGAGCGGGGGCTGGAGCGGAGCTTGGAGGTGTAGAAGGAGATCTCACTGTAGCCCAGGCTGGCGGGGAACTCCTGGAAGCTGGGCAAGGTGTCGGCGTACTGGTTGAAGATGGGCTGGATCATCTGTTGCTCCCCAGCCTCCGGGGCCCTCCCCACAAACTGATACAACCGCTTCCGGGTGGTGGCGATGACAAACAGCTTCCTGTCAACGCTCCGTTCGATCTCCAGACAGCAGACAGGAGCTGGGGATCCATCCTCCTCCAGGCTGTACACGTACTTGAAGTACTGGTCGGGGCTGGTGTTGAACAGTCGTTCCTCTGATACCATAATCTCTGCCTCGTACATTTGTCCCTGGCTGGTCCCCACCAGGATGGGGCCAGTGTTGGTCTCACTTCCCAGCTGTTTGTTCCAGCCCACGCTCTCGATCAAATGCCCTTTCCAGCGAGAGAGGCCTCTCACTTTCTGCCAATTCCTGTTGAGGTAAAGACACTCACTGGAGGTGAGGCTGATCAGGAGATGAGACCCTACAACAGGAGCAAACACATCAGTCAGTTCACAGAGAGAAAAAAAACAGGCTAGCTGTTAACCCTGGGCCACCCTGAATCTCAAGAGGTACAGCTCTCTCGAGCAGAAATCTGTAGCAGCTGCTGGGAGGGAAAGGTAGTGATATAAAACAGAAACAGTACAAAGGATGGGAGGTGGAGCTGGGTGGTCACAGTTACACTGGCAGTCCAGACATTATTTTGGTCTTGGGTTCCCCTGGGAAAAAAGGAGAACCAGCCATGATTCTTCCTCCTGGGAGCTATCCAATGACCTGCCACGTGCAAGCGAGGGCAAATCCCAGCTCAGCTGTAATGCCGTCCTGCCCACACTCTCCGACTGGGCTCTCATGGTGCCACTGAGGTGTGATACCAGAGGGCAGACACCAGGACTTCGCCCCAGCCTCAAATAGGGGAAAAAACGCCACGGTCTCACTTCGGAGACACATGACGTTGAATGCTGAACTTGACTGACACAAGGCTGTGCTCCCTTACTGGACAGATGTCAGGGTGAGTCGAGGCTGCTGGGCTAAGGCTTCTCCCTCAGTATGCACAAGCTCGGATTATCACAACAACTTGCATTTATATACCACTTTTAATGTAGTAAAACCTCCCAAGGGGCTTCACATGAGTGATTATCAAACAAAATTTGACATCGAGCCGCATAAGGAGATATTAGGATAGGTGACCAAAAGCTTGGTCAAAGAGATAGGTTTTAAGGAGCATCTTAAAGGAGGAGAGAGGGGTAGAAGGAATTCTAGCAATTAGGGCCTAGGCAGCTGAAGGCACAGCCGCCAATAGTGGAGTGACTAAAATCAGGGATGCGTGAGAGGCCAGAATTGGAGGAGCACTGAGATCTCGTAGGGTTGTAGGGCTAGAAGAGGTTACAGAGATAGGGAGGGGCAAGACAATGGAGGGATTTGAAAACAAGGATGAGAATTTTAAAATCGAGGCATTGCCGGACCGGGAGCCAATGTAGGTCAGCGAGCACATCACCCCAGAACAAAGTGCTGCAAGCACCATACCTGAGGGATCCAGAAACAGTTTGTGGATCTTGGCATCATCTTTGCGTCCCACTTCAATCTGGTTCGGCTGGTCTGGTTTTCCGAGGTCAATCCTGAACAAGTAGGGGGGAAAAAAAATCTCTTGACGTATCAGTAATAGGAACAGTGCAGAGTGCCAGTATAGAACACAGCCACACCACCCAGTCCGGCAACGCCCCCATTTTAAAATTCTCATCCTTGTGTTCAAATCCCTCTATGGCCCCGCCCCATCTCTGTAACCTCCTCCAGCCCTACAACCCTCAGATCTCTGCGCTCCTCCAATTCTGGCCTCTTGCACATCCCCAATTTCCTTCGCTCCACCATTGCCTTCAGCAGCCTGGGTCCTAAGCTCTGGAATTCCCTCCCTAAACCTCTCCGACTCTCTCTCCTCCTTTAAGATGCTCCTTAAAACCTACCTCTTTGACCAAGCTTTTGGTCACCTGTCCTAATATCTCCTTATGTGGCTCAATGTCAAATTTTGTTTGATAATCGCTCCTGTGAAGCACCTTGGGACGTTTTATTACATCAAAGGTGCTATATAAATGCAAGTTGTTGAAACTGATCTCAGTCGGTGCACCCTTGGGCTGGCAAAGGGAAGCTATATCTCTCCCCAGCACCATCCGGACCGAGATCGGGGAATTCAGCACAGGCCGTGGAAGGCCCTGGGACCCTGTTGGATCATTACTATGGATCAGTGCAACTTTGAGCCCTTAGGGCAGCTGGAATTCTTTTTAACCCAAAGAGCAATAGGATTAGAACAAGTAGGTTCCTGCGGAGCGCTGTATGGAATACTAAGTGAATCACACAAGGTCGGGGTAAACTGAAAGCTGACGCCGATGACCAAAAGGCCCGTTTGTGGGATCTTGCTGACCACTCCGTTCACCAACATTGCAATATACACTTCAAAAATAATCCACCTGCTGTGAAACGCTTTGGGACGTCCCGAGGTCATGAAAGGTGCTGTATAAATGCGACTCACTCTTCTTTAAAAAGAACCTGATCTTTGGTTGGCCTTGGCAAATACTGAACACGTGCCCTGTCAGGAGTGTTACCAGTTAACGGCTAAGTGGAGTTCAAAGACATCATTTAGGACTCGGTGTAAAGCACGTTATAAAAAAGTAAATAGTGGGAAAGGAATCAAGGACAATTCAGAGAGATCTGAAGTACTAGCCATTTAATTATGGGGGGATTTATCCCAGGGTAGACTGGGGTAAGAAAAAGGCTGGTTAAAATGTGGCTGTTTCCTTAATCAGCTGCAGGTGCAACAGAAAAGCAACACCAAATATAGCTCTGGGTAACAAAGCAGGGCAAGGGAGGGAAAGAGTGATCAGATCCCGATCCGGGTCACACTCAGAGGTGAAAGAGGAATGTGGGACTGAAATCAGGTAATGTGAGTGGGAGGGGAGGGCACCAGACCCAGGTTAACTGCTTTATTACAAGGACACAGTATTAAAGGGAACGTAGGCGCATGGAGACATAGCTGGGGCACAGAAAGCAAAGAGTAAATGGAATTGGGGCCGGGGGGTGCCCAGGGATTGGTTTCCATTCATATAAATGATTTGGAGATAGGAACAAAAGGAGTGACATCCAAGATTACTAACTATCAAACTAGGGGCACGCGAGGTACGAGGGCATAAGGAGATTAGAAGGATAGGAAGACAGGTGGCAAGTGCAGAGAAATGTGAAATGGTGAGGTCAGGAAAGAAACAGTGGAAGGGAAATAAGATTGTTATCAGGGTGGAGTGAGAGTGGAGACACAGATGGGGAGGTGGATACACACGTTGTGACAAATGGCAAATGGGATTCTGGGTTTATACACATGGGAGCACTGGATATAAAAGCAAAGATATTTGTTAGGTCAGAGATGGTGTAGTGTGCAGAGTTCTGGGCACCCTATTATAGGAAAGGTATTGGAGCCATGGAAAAGAGGTAGTGAAGATTCACTAGAATGAGGCCAGCAATTAGAGGGTAGAGTGAGGAAGACAGGTTTGAAAAAAATCAAAGATCACAGCTGATCTGTACCTCAACTCCATTTACCCATCTTTGTTCTATATCCCTTGATACCCGTACCTAAAAAATCTACTGATCTCAGTCTTGAAAGCTCCAATTGACCCCCAGCATCCACAGCCTTTTTGGGGATGGGGGATGGGGCAGGGGGGTGGAGAAGAGGGAGGGAAGAAGAGAGTGTTTCAGATTTCCACTACCCTTTGTGTGAAGAAGTGCTTCCTGATTTCACTCCTGAATGGCCGAGTTCTAACTTTATTATACTCCCTTGTTCTGGACTCCCCCACCAGAGGAGATAGTTTCTCCCCATCTACCCTATACTATTCCAGCAAGGCATCATGCGACTGTGGATACGTTTCTCAAGATGGAGGGGGTTGGGAGATTGGGCAGGGTTCAGCTACGAGACAAACAAACCTGTTGGGTCTAATACTGTCTTTTAGCACTGGAATTGTATTTGGGGGGGGTGGGAGGAGAGGGTAGGTAGGAAAGGGAACCAGAGGGGGTGTGTTGGGGTGGGGGGAAACATGGGGACCGGAAGGGGGGCACATTGGGGGGGGGGGGGGGGGGGAAGAAGGGGGGAACGTGGGGACCAGAGGGGGGGTATGTTTGGGGGGGGTGTTGGGGGAAGATAAACAGAGAGGGGGTTTGTTTGGGGGGGGGGGTGCGAGGGGGCGAACGTGGGGACATAGAAACATAGAAAATAGGAGTAGGCCATTCGGCTCTTCGAGCCTGCTCCGCCAATCAATATGATCATGACTGATCCTCTCTCAATATCATATTCCCGCTCTCTCCCCATACCCCTTGATGCCTTTTGTGTCTAGAAATCTATCGAGCTTCTTCTTAAATATATTCAGTGACTTGGCCTCCACAGCCTTCTGTGGTAGAGAATTCCACAGGTTCACCACCCTCTGAGTGAAGAAATTTCTCCTCATCTCAGTCCTAAATGTCCTACCCTGTATCCTGAGACTGTGTCCCCTCGTTCTGGACCCCCCAGCCAGGGGAAACATCCTCCCTGCATCCAGTCTGTCTAGCCCTGTCAGAATTTTATACATGATGTGGAGATGCCGGTGATGGACTGGGGTTGACAAATGTAAGGAATCTTACAACACCAGGTTATAGTCCAACTGTTTTATTTGAAAATCACAAGCTTTCGGAGGCTTTCTCCTTCGTCAGGTGAGTGTCGGGTTCCTTGAAAATTACCGCATATATAGTCACAGAGCAATGCCTGGTGATTACAGATAATCTTTCCAACTGCCCGTTATCAAGGCCATCAAATGAATTGAATAGTGTTCGGACACAGAAACATTAGATACCAGATTACTGAATATACAAACGGCCAGAACCAAAGACAGAGAGGGAGAGAGAGAGAAACATCTGAAAGGAAGAGAAAGAGAGAGAATGACCAGTTGTATTAAAAAGATAACTTTTTTTTCGCTGGTGGGGTTACGTGTAGCGCGACATGAACCTAAGATCCCGGTTGAGGCCGTCCTCATGGGTGCGGAATTTTATACGTTTCAATGAGATCCCCCTCATTCTTCTAAACTCGAGTGAATACAGGCCGAGTCGACCTAATCTCTCCTCATACGACGGTCCTGCCATCCCAGGAATCAGTCTGGTGAACCTTCGCTGCACTCCCTCTATGGCAAGAATATCCTTTCTGAGGTAAGGAGACCAAAACTGCACACAATTCTCCAGGTGTGGTCTCACCAAGGCCCTGTATAACTGCAGTAAGACATCCTTGCTCCTGTACTCAAATCCTCTTGCAATGAAGGCCAACATACCATTTGCCTTCCTAACGGCTTGCTGCACCTGCATGTTTGCTTTCAGTGACTGGTGTACAAGGACACCCAGGTCCCTTTGTACATCAACATTTCCCAATCTACCATTTAAATACTTTGCCTTTCTGTTTTTCCTTCTGAAGTGGATAACTTCACATTTATCCACATTATACTGCATCTGTCATGTATTTGCCCACTCACTCAACTTGTCTAAATCACCTTGAAGCCTCTTTGCATCCTCCTCACAACTCTCAATCCCACCTAGTTTTGTGTCATCAGCAAACTTGGAAATATTACATTTGGTTCCCTCATCCAAATCATTGATATATATTGTGAATAGCTGGGGCCCAAGCACTGATCCCTGCGGTACCCCACTAGTCACTGCCTGCCACCCCAAAAAGACCCATTTATTCCTACTCTGTTTCTTGTCTGTTAACCAATTCTCAATCCATGCCAGTATATTCCCCCCAATCCCATGTGCTTTAATTTTGCACACTAACCTCTTGTGTGGGACTTTATCAAAGGCCTTCTGAAAACCCAAATACACCACATCCACTGGTTCTCCCTTATCTATTCTACCAGTTACATCCTCAAAAGAAATTCCAGGTTTGTCAAACACAATTTCACTTTCATAAATCCATGCTGACTTTATCTAATCCCATTGATATTTTCTAAGTGTCCTGTTATCACATCCTTTATAATAGACTCTAGCATTTTCCCTACTACTGTTAGGTCTGTAGTTCCCTGTTTTCTTTCCCCACTTTTTTAAAATAGTGGGGTTACATTTGCCACCTGCCAATCTGCAGGAACTGTTCCATAATCTATAGAATTTTGGAAGATGACAACTAATGCATCCAATATTTCCATGGCTACCTCTTTTAGTACTCTGGGATGCAGAGTATCAGGCCCTGGGGATTTATCGGCTTTCAGTCCCATTAATTTCTCCAGCACTATTTTTTTTACTAATACTAATTTCCTTTAATTCCTCCTTCTCACTAGTCCCTTGGTTCCCTAGCATTTCTGGGAAGTTATTTGTGTCCTCTTCCGTGAAGACAGAACCAAAGTATTTGTTTAATTGCTCTGCCATTTCCCTGTTCCCCCATTATAAATTCTCCCATTTCTGACTTGTCTTCACTAATCTTTTTCTTTTTACATACTTGTAGAAGCTATTACCGTTTGCTTTTATGTTCCTTGCAGGACATCCAGGTCCCTTTGTACATCAAAATTTCCCAATCTATCACCATTTAAATAATACGTTGCCTTTGTTTTTCCTTCCAAAGTGGATAACTTCACATTTATCCACATTATATTGCATTTGCCATGTATTTGCCCACTCACTCATACTCTATTTTTCCCCTCAATCAATCTTGGTCCTTTTTTGCTGAATTCTAAACTGCTCCCAATCCTCAGGCTTGCTACTTTTTCTGGCAACTTTATATGACTCCACTTTGGATCTAATACCATCCTTAATTTCTTTTGTTAGCCATGGTTGGGCCGCTTTTCCTTTTGTGTTTTTGCGCCAGAAAGGAAAGTATAATTGTTGCAATTCATGCATTAGTTCCTTAAATGTTAGCCATTGCCTATCCACCATGATGCCTTTGAATGAAACTCCCCAATCTATCAACTCACTCCTCATACCTTCGTAGCTTCCTTTGTTTGGATTTAGGACCCTAGTTTCGGATTGAACTACTTCACTTTCCATCTTAATGAAGAATTCTATCATGTTATGGTCACTCTTCCCTAAAGGATCCCGCACAAGATTATTAATTAACCCCTTCTCATTGCACAATACCCAATCTAGGATAGCCTGTTCCCTGGTTGGCTCTTCAACGTACTGGTCCAAAAAAACCATCTCGTACACACTCCAGGAATTCATCCTCCACAGTATTATTGCTAATTTGGTTTGGCCAGTCTATAAGTAGATTAAAGTCACCCGTGATTATTGTAGTACCCTTGTTACGTGCATCTCTAATTTCCTGTTTGATGCCACATTACCACTACTGTTTGGAGGCCTATAGACAACTCCGACCAGTGTTTTCTGCCCCTTGGTGCTTAACTCCACCCAGACTGATTCTACATCTTGATTTTCTGAGCCAATATCCTTTCTCACTATTGCTCTGATTTCATCCTTTACTAACAATGCCACCCCATCTCCTTTTCCCTTTTTGCCTGTCCTTCCTAAATATCGAATACCCTTGGATATTCAGCTCCCAGCCTTGGTCACCCTGCAGCCATGTCTCTGTAATTGCTATTATATCATATCCGTTTACATCTATTTGCGCTGTTAATTCATCTACCTTATTACGAATGCTTTGTGCATTCAGATACAGTGCCTTTAGATTTGTTTTTTGAACATTTTTAGACAACTTAACATTTTTTTGTACTATGGCCCTATTTGTCTTATTACCATTTTTTCTTACCCGGACCCTATTTGTTGTCTTTTGTTTGTACGCTCTGTCCCTTCCTGACCCAATCTGGTTATCCTTACCCCAATCACTTTCCTGCACTGCTTCCTTGTCTTTTCTCTTTAGCATTCTAGATTTCTCTCCACTGGGACCCTCCCCCCCACTTATTTAGTTTAAAGCCCTATCTACCTCCA
>NC_090334.1:668958-701458 GCF_035084215.1 Heptranchias perlo | reverse complement strand
AGGAGCAGCCATTGGAGGACTGCCCCTTTAAACCGGGCTCCTCCAGCTGACAGCCTGTGATGCAGGTGTGCAGTCGGCCCGCTGCGCAGCTTTCCAGCGGGAAACCCGGAAACCACGTTAAGTGGCTCTGATTGACCCGCGATCCTGTGGGAAACGGACAGATTTTATTGGGTGGGTTCCCCACACGCCCAATCGCCCCCCGCTGTCATCCTGCCTCCCTGCTAATATCGGGGCCCATAATCTAATCAATATGTTTGTTATTATAAAACCTATAATGAGATGTTTTTATATTTGATACAACTGCATCAACTCCACTTCTCTCTGTACTCCAGGGCACAGTTTTTTGGCCTGGCACTGTACAGCACGAATGGGTTATGCCAATGTCGTCCAATAGAAATCACTGAGTAGACGCAGGTGTTGCTATGGCGACACCATTTTATCCCCATGCACTAATTTCAGTGGAAAACGCCTGACACACAATCCAGGGAAATGTACTTCAGATGTTTCTGTTTACTTAGAAATATCTACATGCTACTTTCAAGTAGATGCTGCTCTTCCTTTGCCCTTTGCCCTTTGCCCTTTGCCATGGCGTGCCCTGGTGGAATTGCTCGTTATTCCTCGAGCTCACTTTCCTCTGCTGGCCTGGAGCACTCGAGCTGACCACGATGACCACTTCCCTCTCCATACAGTGTTACTGGTATTTCCATGGTGAAAGGCTGACGTTTTCACCCATGCTACACTACGTTTCAGCAGTTAACCAGTCAGCAGTAGCCAAGGAAGGTAAAGCACACACAACAATCAGAAAACACTCGCACACTCTGCTTTCCATCTTACTGTTTTACCAACAAATGCACAAAAAGGTTAAAGTTCACATGCCTATGCCATGCGAATGAGTATTGAGATCACACACCCAACAATGATACTTATTTCCCATTGTTTACTTACTGATCAACCACATCTGGATTCCCAATTAGCCTCGTGTGTGGGGGGGTGCTAGTGGTTTGTGAATTGGACAACACTGTCTCAACAGAATGCGCATTTAGACACAGACATCAAGTTTTTACAGAGCTGCAAGAAAGCAGACAAGATCCCGAAAGGACTCCAGATCACGAACCCACTCAAGTCCACATACAACTCGGATTACGCTGAGAGACTCTGCCGCCGTACCTCTCGCACACTCCGCAACCATCTCATACACCAACTCTACAGCAGACGCCACAACCTCGAAACCAAGATAGAGTCCATACTCTCAACCTGTACTCAGGACACAGCAGACCAGCTACGTTATACCGCCAAACAGACGAGGCAACGGAACTACGCTGCCTACATGAAAACCAAGAGCAGGAAGCTTGAGAAACTCGGCATCACCACCAGCAACGACCAAGCTTCCCCTGGTACCACGGTTGCAACCACAGGGAAGTCTATTGTCAATTTATCCGACCACACCCTTCAACCAGACGAAATCGAAGTTCTCAGCCGAGGGCTCAATTTCTGCCCCACTACCAAAATGGACCCCACTAGTCTCGCGGCGGACACAGAGGAATTCATCAGGAGAATGAGGCTCCGGGAATTCTACCACAAACCCCAAGATTTCAGCAGCGAACCCAATGAGACAATCGACGATCCGGAACAGCAGACAGAGGGATCCGCGGTACAGCAACCGAAGAGGAAAGAGTCAAACTGGACTCCTCCGGAGGGTCGCTGCCCTCAGCTGGACATGTATGCTCAAGCTGTCAGGAAATGCGTCAATGCCAGATTCATCAGCCGCACTCAGAAGACAGTCCAGAATGTCACCCGAGCACAACGCAACGCCATCAACGCTCTCAAGACCAACCGCAACATCGTCATCAAACCAGCGGACAAAGGAGGAGCCATAGTCATACAGAACAGAACAGACTATTGCAAAGAAGCATACCGACAACTGGACAACCAGGAACACTACAGACGGTTACCCGCAGATCCGACCAAAGAACACACCCACCAGCTCAACAAACTGATCAAGACCTTCGATCCAGACCTTCAAAGCATCCTACGCATTCTCATCCCACGTAATCCCCGCGTGGGAGACTTCTACTGCCTCCCAAAGATACACAAAGCCAACACACCCGGACGTCCCATCGTATCAGGCAACGGAACCCTGTGTGAGAACCTCTCTGGATACATCGAGGGCATCCTGAAACCCATCGTACAGGGAACCCCCAGCTTCTGTCGTGACACTACAGACTTCCTACAAAAACTCAGTACCCACGGACCAGTTGAACCAGGAACACTTCTCACCACGATGGACGTCTCGGCACTATACACCAGTATCCCCCACGATGACGGCATCGCTGCGACAGCATCAATACTCAACACCAACAACAGCCAATCTCCGGAAGCCATCCTACAACTCATCCGCTTCATCCTGGATCACAATGTCTTCACCTTCGATAACCAGTTCTTTACCCAAACACACGGAACAGCCATGGGGACCAAATTCGCACCCCAATACGCCAACATTTTCATGCACAAGTTCGAGCAGGACTTCTTCACTGCACAAGACCTCCAACCAACACTATACACCAGATACATCGACGACATTTTCTTTCTATGGACCCACGGCAAGGAATCACTAAAGAGACTACACGATAACATCAACAAGTTCCATCCCACCATCAAGCTCACCATGGACTACTCCTCAGAATCAGTTTCTTTCTTGGACACACGAATCTCCATCAAAGACGGGCACCTCAGCACCTCACTCTACCGCAAGCCCACGGACAACCTCACGATGCTCCACTTTTCCAGCTTCCACCCTAACCACGTCAAAGAGGCCATCCCCTATGGACAGGCCCTGCGAATACACAGGGTCTGCTCAGACGAGGAGGAACGCGATGGACACCTACAGACGCTGAAAGACGCCCTAGTAAGAACGGGATATGACGCTCGACTCATCGATCGACAGTTCCGACGGGCCACAGCAAAAAATCGCATAGACCTCCTCAGGAGACTAACACGGGACGCAACCAACAGAGTACCCTTTGTCGTCCAGTACTTCCCCGGAGCGGAGAAACTACGCCATGTTCTCCGCAGCCTTCAACATGTCATCAATGAGGACAAACACCTCGCTATGGCCATCCCCACACCTCCACTACTCGCCTTTAAACAGCCACCCAACCTCAAACAGACCATCGTTCGCAGCAAACTACCTAGCTTTCAAGAGAACAGCGTCCACGACGCCACACAACCCTGCCACGGTAACCTCTGCAAGACATGCCAGATCATCGACACAGATACCACCATCACACGAGATGACACCACCCACCAGGTGCATGGTTCATACTCCTGTGACTCAGCCAACGTTGTCTACCTCATACGTTGCAGGAAAGGATGCCCCAGAGCATGGTACATTGGCGAGACCATGCAGACGCTGCGACAACGGATGAACGGACACCGCGCAACAATCGCCAAACAGGAGGGTTCCCTCCCAGTCGGGGAACACTTCAGCAGTCATGGACATTCATCCACCGACCTTCGGGTAAGCGTACTCCAAGGCGGCCTTCGAGACACACGACAACGCAAAATCGTCGAGCAGAAATTGATAGCCAAGTTCCGCACCCATGAGGACGGCCTCAACCGGGATCTTGGGTTCATGTCACGCTACACGTTACCCCACCAGCGAACAAATGTTATCTGTTTTTAATATAATGGGTCATTTGCTGGCTCTCTCTGCCTTCCGGATGTTTCTGCCTCTCTCTGTGTTTTTTTTTCTCTGTTTTTTTTCCCTGTTTGTTTTTTTGTTGAATGTGTATTCGGGGGTTCTGCAGGTAACACCTCTCTGTCTGAACACGGTGATTGCCTTGGCAACGGGCAGTTGCAGGGGCAGTCTGTAAACACCATGTATTGTTCAATATGTATAAATGCGTAGGCTTCAAGGAGATCTTGAAACATTTGCCTGAGGAAGGAGAAAATCTCCGAAAGCTTGTGAATTTAAAATAAAATTGCTGGACTATAACTTGGTGTTGTAAAATTGTTTACAATTGTCAACCCCAGTCCATCACCGGCATCTCCACATCAACAGAATGCGGGTGACCATTCAAGCTCGCTAATCTCGCTGATTAAAGTCCACTCATGAGACCTTCGAGCAAGTGCAGGAATTCCACCCGCTCCAAATATCATTTCACTTCAGCATGAGAATGTTTACATAAATACATCTGCTTCCTTCTGTGTTTTGTCTCAGACTAAGTTGGGAGTTCTATGGATGATAACGGGCTTTGCATGCCCCCTATTAAATTGAGTTTTGAATACTTGTCAGTCCGTCTGTTTGTGCTGACAGTTAGTTCTAGTCAAACTGTGCATCACATTACAAACAGCAAGTCATTGCAATCTTCCATCACGTGTAGAGAGCCAGACAAGCAGTAAATTCAGACCATCTCTGGGCATGGTCACAAAGGTGCAGTTTTACAATGGTAATAATAAGCTAATCATATCGAGAGAATATAAGACATATCATGGGTTAGAGTATACCGGAGAGAGGATTAGCTCATAGTTAATGAGTGACCATCACAGCTGACTGTTGGATGGGATTCCTATTTGTGAAATGTACAGAGGATATGTGACCTGGTCAATAATAAGTGAAAGTGATTGGATGCCTCCTAACCATCCGCTCTAATGAATGTCGACTCAATGGATTTAGTACTTTAGAGCTTCACCTCTTCACCCAAAACCCCCAAACTACTTCTTCCCCTCGAGCCAGCTGTGACTCAGTGTCTCCCTTGCCTCTTAGTCCTGGGTTCAAGGCCCACTCGAGAGACTTGAGCCCATAATCCAGGCTGACACTCCCACTGCAGTACTGAGGGAGTGCTGCACTGTCGGAGGGTCAGTACCGAGGGAGCGCTGCACTGTCGGAGGGTCAGTACTGAGGGAGTGCTGCACTGTCGGAGGGTCAGTACTGAGGGAGCGCTGCACTGTCGGAGGGTCAGTACTGAGGGAGTGCTGCACTGTCGGAGGGTTAGTACTGAGGGAGCGCTGCACTGTCGGAGGGTCAGTACTGAGGGAGCGCTGCACTGTCGGAGGGTTAGTACTGAGGGAGCGCTGCACTGTCGGAGGGTTAGTACTGAGGGAGCGCTGCACTGTCGGAGGGTCAGTACTGAGGGAGCGCTGCACTGTCGGAGGGTTAGTACTGAGGGAGCGCTGCACTGTCGGAGGGTCAGTACTGAGAGAGCGCTGCACTGTTGCAGGGTCAGTACTGAGGGAGCGCTGCACTGTCGGAGGGTCAGTACTGAGGGAGCGCTGCACTGTCGGAGAGTCAGTACTGAGGTAGCTCTGCACTGTCGGAGGGTCAGTACTGAGGGAGTGCTGCACTGTCGGAGGGTCAGTACTGAGGGAGTGCTGCACTGTCGTAGGGTCAGTACTGAGGGAGCTCTGCAATGTCGGAGGGTCAGTACTGAGAGAGCGCTGCACTGTAGGAGGGTCAGTACTGAGGGAGTGCTGCACTGTCGGAGGGTCAGTACTGAGGGAGCGCTGCACTGTCGGAGGGTCAGTACTGAGGGAGCGCTGCACTGTCGGAGGGTCAGTACTGAGGGAGTGCTGCACTGTCGGAGGGTCAGTACTGAGGGAGTGCTGCACTGTCGGAGGATCAGTACTGAGGGAGCGCTTCACTGTCGGAGGGTCAGTACTGAGGGAGCGCTGCACTGTCGGAGGGTCAGTACAGAGGGAGTGCTGCACTGTCGGAGGGTCAGTACTGAGGGAGTGCTGCACTGTCGGAGGGTCAGTACTGGGGGAGCGCTGCACTGTCGGAGGGTCAGTACTGAGGGAGCGCTGCACTGTCGGAGGGTCAGTACTGAGGGAGCGCTGCACTGTCGGAGAGTCAGTACTGAGGGAGCGCTGCACTGTCGGAGGGTCAGTACTGAGGGAGCGCTGCACTGTCGGAGGGTCAGTACTGAGGGAGCGCTGCACTGTCGGAGGGTCAGTACTGAGGGAGCGCTGCACTGTCGGAGGGTCAGTACTGAGGGAGCGCTGCACTGTCGGAGGGTCAGTACTGAGGGAGCGCTGCACTGTCGGAGGGTCAGTACTGAGGGAGCGCTGCACTGTCGGAGGGTCAGTACTGAGGGAGTGCTGCACTGTCGGACGGTCAGTACTGAGGGAGTGCTGCACTGTCAGAGGGTCAGTACTGAGGGAGTGCTGCACTGTCGGAGGGTCAGTACTGAGGGAGTGCTGCACTGTCTTTCGGATGAGACGTTAAACTGAGGCCCCGTCTGCCCTCTCAGGTGGACGTAAAAGATCTCATGACGCTATTCGAAAAAGAGCAGAGAAGTTCTCATTGATGTTCTATCCCTCAATTAGCATTACTAAAAACAGATTATCTGGTCATTATCACATTGCTGTTTGTGGGATCTTGCTGTGTGCAAGTTGGCTGCTGTGTTTCCTACATTACAAAAGTGACTACACTTCAAAAATACTCCATTGGCTGTAAAACACTTTGGGGCATCCTGAGGTCGTGAAGGGCGCGATAAAAATGCAAATCTTTTGTTCTTTCTTTCTTTTCTTCCCTCATCTCCCGAAGGTTCTGAGTCATGCTGGGTACAGGTCGACAGGCGTGAGCGGCCCTCCTGTACTTTTCACCAGGTGTGAACATTGGGAGTTGGCAGATGATATGTCTGGTTAGCTGAACACTAGAGAGCCCAGTAACGGGAGGGCACGTTGTAAGCATTACCCTCCAAGGTATCTCTTGTATTATTCTGTTATTCTTTGATGGGAATGTCCTCGGGGGCTGGATATAAAGAGCAGCTAGTGATTACCACACCATGTTAAGTGTTTATTGGGACATAGCAGCAAGCTATTTGATAATGGAGGCCATTGGAGCAGGATCCAATCCAATCCTGCCTTCAATCCGTGTCTGCTTTCTCGCAGGGTGTGCTGGATATCAAACTGGGGGAGAACCCCAGCTGGTTTCCTCTTCCCTTGGTCCCAGGAGTATGATGGTGAATTGTAACTCCCCAATTGCTGTTCGGACTGGGATCAGCGAACTCACCAGCCTGGGACCTGCCCGGTCAATATGCCTCCGTTACACATGGTCATTATCTCTGAGCCACTGGGGAGGTCATTTTTAAACAGAAATATGTCCGTGGGGTCCAGGAGCTTCAAAGGTGTGAAATTAAAAGAGAAATGTTTCATTTTTATTGATTCATTCTTGGGATGTGCCCGTCCCCAGTTGCCCTGAGAAGGTGGTGGTGGGCCGCCATCTTGAACAGAGTGATTTGGAACAACTGATTCCTGGGCCACTTCAGAGGGCAGTGAAGAGCCACCCACATTGTTGTGGGACTGGAGTCACACATAGGCCCAGACCCCGCGGGGAAGGACGACAGGTTTCCTTCCCGAAAGTGAACCAGTTGGATTTTTACGACAATCCGACAGCTTCACGGTCACTTTGACTCAGGCCAGATTTTTATTTCCAGATTTCTTAATTTGAATTCAAATTCTCAAACTGCCCTGGTGAGATTTGAACTCACGTTCTCTGGATTATTAGTCCAGGCCTCGGGATAACAGAAACACCTCACCTCCGTAACACCTCACCTCCGTACACACCTCACCTCCGTAAACACCTCACCTCCGTACAGACCTCACCTCCGTACACACCTCACCTCCGTAAACACCTCACCTCCGTACACACCTCACCTCCGTACACACCTCACCTCCATACACACCTCACCTCCGTAAACACCTCACCTCCGTAAACACCTCACCTCCATAACACCTCACCTCCGTAAACAACTCACCTCCGTACACACCTCACCTCCGTAAACACCTCACCTCCATAACACCTCACCTCCGTAAACACCTCACCTCCATAACACCTCACCTCCGTACACACCTCACCTCCGTAAACACCTCACCTCCGTAAACACCTCACCTCCATACACACCTCACCTCCGTACACACCTCACCTCCATACACACCTCACCTCCTTACACACCTCACCTCCGTACACACCTCACCTCCGTACACACCTCACCTCCATAAACACCTCACCTCCGTAAACACCTCACCTCCGTAAACACCTCACCTCCGTACACACCTCACCTCCATACACACCTCACCTCCTTACACACCTCACCTCCGTACACACCTCACCTCCGTACACACCTCACCTCCATAAACACCTCACCTCCGTAAACACCTCACCTCCGTACACACCTCACCTCCGTACACACCTCACCTCCGTACACACCTCACCTCCATACACACCTCACCTCCGTACACACCTCACCTCCATAAACACCTCACCTCCGTAAACACCTCACCTCCATACACACCTCACCTCCTTACACACCTCACCTCCGTACACACCTCACCTCCGTACACACCTCACCTCCGTACACACCTCACCTCCATAAACACCTCACCTCCATAAACACCTCACCTCCGTACACACCTCACCTCCGTAAACACCTCACCTCCATACACACCTCACCTCCGTAAACACCTCACCTCCGTACAGACCTCACCTCCGTACACACCTCACCTCCGTAAACACCTCACCTCCGTACACACCTCACCTCCGTACACACCTCACCTCCGTAAACACCTCACCTCCATAAACACCTCACCTCCGTACACACCTCACCTCCATAAACACCTCACCTCCGTATACTCCTCACCTCCATACACACCTCACCTCCGTAAACACCTCACCTCCGTAAACACCTCACCTCCATAAACACCTCACCTCCGTACACACCTCACCTCCATAAACACCTCACCTCCGTACACACCTCACCTCCAAACACACCTCACCTCCGTAAAAACCTCACCTCCGTAAACACCTCACCTCCATAAACACCTCACCTCCATACACACCTCACCTCCATAAACACCTCACCTCCATAAACACCTCACCTCCGTACACACCTCACCTCCATACACACCTCACCTCCATACACACCTCACCTCCGTAAACACCTCACCTCCGTAAACACCTCACCTCCATAAACACCTCACCTCCGTACACACCTCACCTCCATACACACCTCACCTCCATAAACACCTCACCTCCGTACACACCTCACCTCCATACACACCTCACCTCCGTAAACACCTCACCTCCGTAAACACCTCACCTCCATAAACACCTCACCTCCGTACACACCTCACCTCCATACACACCTCACCTCCGTACACACCTCACCTCCATAACACCTCACCTCCGTACACACCTCACCTCCGTACACTCCTCACCTCCATAAACACCTCACCTCCGTACACACCTCACCTCCGTACACACCTCACCTCCATAACACCTCACCTCCGTACACACCTCACCTCCATAACACCTCACCTCCGTACACTCCTCACCTCCATAAACACCTCACCTCTGTAAACACCTCACCTGCATAAACACCTCACCTCCGTACACACCTCACCTCCGTACACACCTCACCTCCGTATACTCCTCACCTCCATAAACACCTCACCTCCGTACACACCTCACCTCCATAAACACCTCACCTCCGTAAACACCTCACCTCCATAATCACCTCACCTCCGTACACTCCTCACCTCCATAAACACCTCACCTCCGTAAACACCTCACCTCCATACACACCTCACCTCCGTACACACCTCACCTCCATAAACACCTCACCTCCGTATACTCCTCACCTCCATAAACACCTCACCTCCATAAACACCTCACCTCCGTACACTCCTCACCTCCATAAACACCTCACCTCCGTAAACACCTCACCTCCATAAACACCTCACCTCCGTACACACCTCACCTCCATAAACACCTCACCTCCGTAAACACCTCACCTCCATAAACACCTCACCTCCGTACACTCCTCACCTCCATAAACACCTCACCTCTGTACACACCTCACCTCCATAACACCTCACCTCCGGACACACCTCACCTCCAGAAACACCTCACCTGCGTACACACCTCACCTCCATAAACACCTCACCTCCAGAAACACCTCACCTCCATACACACTTCACCTCCATAAACACCTCACCTCCGTACACACCTCACCTCCGTACACACCTCACCTCCATACACACCTCACCTCCGTAAACACCTCACCTCCGTAAACACCTCAACTCCGTACACACCTCACCTCCGTACACACCTCACCTCCGTAAACACCTCACCTCCGTACACACCTCACCTCCATACACACCTCACCTCCGTACACACCTCACCTCCATACACACCTCACCTCCGTAAACACCTCACCTCCGTAAACACCTCACCTCCATACACACCTCACCTCCGTACACACCTCACCTCCGTACACACCTCACCTCCATACACACCTCACCTCCGTAAACACCTCACCTCCATACACACCTCACCTCCATAAACACATCACCTCCATAAACACATCACCTCCATAAACACCTCACCTCCGTACACACCTCACCTCCATACACACCTCACCTCCGTACACACCTCACCTCCATACACACCTCACCTCCATAAACACCTCACCTCCGTACACACCTCACCTCCGTAAAACCCTCACCTCCATAAACACCTCACCTCCATAAACACCTCACCTCCATAAACACCTCACCTCCGTACACACCTCACCTCCATACACACCTCACCTCCGTAAACACCTCACCTCCGTAAACACCTCACCTCCGCACACACCTCACCTCCATACACACCTCACCTCCATAAACACCTCACCTCCATAAACACCTCACCTCCGTACACACCTCACCTCCATAAACACCTCACCTCCGTACACACCTCACCTCCGTAAACACCTCACCTCCATAAACACCTCACCTCCATAAACACGTCACCTCCGTAAACACCTCACCTCCATAACACCTCACCTCCATAACACCTCACCTCCGTACACACCTCACCTCCATAACACCTCACCTCCGTACACACCTCACCTCCATACACACCTCACCTCCATAAACACCTCACCTCCATAAACACCTCACCTCCGTAAACACCTCACCTCCATAAACACCTCACCTCCGTGCACACCTCACCTCCATAAACACCTCACCTCCGTACACACCTCACCTCCATAAACACCTCACCTCCGGAAACACCTCACCTCCATACACACCTCACCTCCGAAAACACCTCACCTCCATAAGCACCTCACCTCCGTAGACACCTCACCTCCATAAACACCTCACCTCCGTACACACCTCACCTCCGTACACACCTCACCTCCCTAAACACCTCACCTCCGTAAACACCTCACCTCCGTAAACACCTCACCTCCGTAAACACCTCACCTCCGTATACTCCTCACCTCCATAAACACCTCACCTCCATAAACACCTCACCTCCATACACTCCTCACCTCCATAAACACCTCACCTCCGTAAACACCTCACCTCCATAAACATCTCACCTCCGTACACTCCTCACCTCCATAAACACCTCACCTCCGTAAACACCTCACCTCCATAAACACCTCACCTCCGTACACACCTCACCTCCATAAACACCTCACCTCCGTATACTCCTCACCTCCATAAACACCTCACCTCCATAAACACCTCACCTCCGTACACTCCTCACCTCCATAAACACCTCACCTCCGTAAACACCTCACCTCCATAAACATCTCACCTCCATAAACACCTCACCTCCGTAAACACCTCACCTCCGTAAACACCTCACCTCCATAAACACCTCACCTCCGTACACACCTCACCTCCATAAACACCTCACCTCCGTAAACACCTCACCTCCATAAACACCTCACCTCCGTACACTCCTCACCTCCATAAACACCTCACCTCCGTACACACCTCACCTCCGTACACACCTCACCTCCGTACACACCTCACCTCCGTACACTCCTCACCTCCGTACACACCTCACCTCCGTACACTCCATACCTCCGTACACACCTCACCTCCGTACACACCTCACCTCCGTACACTCCTCACCTCCGTACACACCTCACCTCCATAAACACCTCACCTCCAGAAACACCTCACCTCCGTACACACCTCACCTCCAGAAACACCTCACCTCCATAACACCTCACCTCCGGACACACCTCACCTCCAGAAACACCTCACCTCCAGAAACACCTCACCTCCGTACACACCTCACCTCCATAAACACCTCACCTCCAGAAACACCTCACCTCCGTACACACCTCACCTCCGTACACACCTCACCTCCGTACACACCTCACCTCCATACACACCTCACCTCCGTAAACACCTCACCTCCGTAAACACCTCAACTCCGTACACACCTCACCTCCGTACACACCTCACCTCCGTACACACCTCACCTCCATAAACACCTCACCTCCGTAAACACCTCACCTCCGTAAACACCTCACCTCCGTACACACCTCACCTCCGTAAACACCTCACCTCCGTAAACACCTCACCTCCGTACACACCTCACCTCCGTACACACCTCACCTCCATACACACCTCACCTCCGTAAACACCTCACCTCCGTAAACACCTCACCTCCGTACACACCTCACCTCCATACACACCTCACCTCCATAAACACCTCACCTCCGTACACACCTCACCTCCGTACACACCTCACCTCCATACACACCTCACCTCCGTAAACACCTCACCTCCGTAAACACCTCACCTCCGTACACACCTCACCTTTATAAACACCTCACCTCCATAAACACCTCACCTCCATAAACACCTCACCTCCGTACACACCTCACCTCCATACACACCTCACCACCATAAACACCTCACCTACGTACACACCTCACCTCCGTAAACACCTCACCTCCATAAACACCTCACCTCCGTACACACCTCACCTCCGTACACACCTCACCTCCATACACACCTCACCTCCGTAAACACCTCATCTCCGTAAACACCTCACCTCCGTACACACCTCACCTCCATACACACCTCACCTCCATAAACACCTCACCTCCATAAACACCTCACCTCCATAAACACCTCACCTCCGTACACACCTCACCTCCGTACACACCTCACCTCCGTAAACACCTCACCTCCGTACACACCTCACCTCCATACACACCTCACCTCCATAAACACCTCACCTCCATAAACACCTCACCTCCGTACACACCTCACCTCCATAAACACCTCACCTCCGTACACACCTCACCTCCGTAAACACCTCACCTCCATAAACACCTCACCTCCGTAAACACCTCACCTCCATAAACACCTCACCTCCATAACACCTCACCTCCATAACACCTCACCTCCATACACACCTCACCTCCGTACACACCTCACCTCCATAAACACCTCACCTCCAGAAACACCTCACCTCCATAACACCTCACCTCCGTACACACCTCACCTCCATAACACCTCACCTCCATAACACCTCACCTCCGTACACACCTCACCTCCATACACACCTCACCTCCATAAACACCTCACCTCCATAAACACCTCACCTCCGTAAACACCTCACCTCCATAAACACCTCACCTCCGTGCACACCTCACCTCCATAAACACCTCACCTCCGTACACACCTCACCTCCATAAACACCTCACCTCCGTAAACACCTCACCTCCATACACACCTCACCTCCGAAAACACCTCACCTCCATAAGCACCTCACCTCCGTAGACACCTCACCTCCATAAACACCTCACCTCCGTACACACCTCACCTCCGTAGACACCTCACCTCCATAAACACCTCACCTCCGTAGACACCTCACCTCCATAAACACCTAACCTCCGTACACACCTCACCTCCGTACACTCCTCACCTCCGTACACACCTCACCTCCGTACACACCTCACCTCCATAAACACCTCACCTCCATACACACCTCACCTCCGTACACTCCTCACCTCCGTACACACCTCACCTCCATAAACACCTCACCTCCATAAACACCTCACCTCCGTAAACACCTCACCTCCATAAACACCTCACCTCCGTACACACCTCACCTCCATAAACACCTCACCTCCATACACACCTCACCTCCGTACACTCCTCACCTCCGTACACACCTCACCTCCATAAAAACCTCACCTCCGTACACTCCTCACCTCCGTACACACCTCACCTCCGTACACACCTCACCTCCATAAACACCTCACCTCCGTACACACCTCACCTCCATAAACACCTCACCTCCGTACACACCTCACCTCCATAAACACCTCACCTCCGTACACACCTCACCTCCATAAACACCTCACCTCCGTACACACCTCACCTCCATACACACCTCACCTCCGTACACACCTCACCTCCGTACACACCTCACCTGCATAAACACCTCACCTCCGTACACACCTCACCTCCATAAACACCTCACCTCCGTAAACACCTCACCTCCATAAACACCTCACCTCCGTACACACCTCACCTCCGTACACACCTCACCTCCATAAAAACCTCACCTCCGGACACACCTCACCTCCATACACACCTCACCTCCGTAAACACCTCACCTCCGTACACTCCTCACCTCCGTAAACACCTCACCTCCATACACACCTCACCTCCGTAAACACCTCACCTCCGTACACACCTCACCTCCGTACACACCTCACCTCCGTACACACCTCACCTCCATAAACACCTCACCTCCGTACACACCTCACCTCCATAAACACCTCACCTCCGTACACACCTCACCTACATAAACACCTCACCTCCGTACACACCTCACCTCCATACACACCTCACCTCCGTACACACCTCACCTCCGTACACACCTCACCTCCATAAACACCTCACCTCCGTACACACCTCACCTCCATAAACACCTCACCTCCGTACACACCTCAGCTCCATAAACACCTCACCTCCGTACACACCTCACCTCCATAAACAACTCACCTCCATAAACACCTCACCTCCGTACACACCTCACCTCCATAAACACCTCACCTCCACAAACACCTCACCTCCGTACACACCTCACCTCCGTAAACACCTCACCTCCGTAAACACCTCACCTCCGTACACACCTCACCTCCATAAACACCTCACCTCCATAAACACCTCACCTCCATAAACACCTCACCTCCGTACACACCTCACCTCCATAAACACCTCACCTCCGTACACACCTCACCTCCATAAACACCTCACCTCCATAAACACCTCACCTCCATAAACACCTCACCTCCGTACACACCTCACCTCCGTAAACACCTCACCTCCATAAACACCTCACCTCCGTACACACCTCACCTCCATAAACACCTCACCTCCATACACACCTCACCTCCGTATACACCTCACCTCCATACACACCTCACCTCCGTACACACCTCACCTCCAAAAACACCTCACCTCCGTACACACCTCACCTCCGTACACACCTCACCTCCGTACACACCTCACCTCCGTAAACACCTCACCTCCATACACACCTCACCTCCATAAACACCTCACCTCCGTAAACACCTCACCTCCGTACACACCTCACCTCCGTAAACACCTCACCTCCGTACACACCTCACCTCCATAAACACCTCACCTCCGTAAACACCTCACCTCCGTAAACACCTCACCTCCATAACACCTCACCTCCGTACACACCTCACCTCCATAAACACCTCACCTCCATACACACCTCACCTCCATAACACCTCACCTCCATACACACCTCACCTCCATAAACACCTCACCTCCATACACACCTCACCTCCGTAAACACCTCACCTCCGTACACACCTCACCTCGGTACACACCTCACCTCCGTACACACCTCACCTCCGTAAACACCTAACCTCCGTACACACCTCACCTCCATAACACCTCACCTCCATACACACCTCACCTCCGTACACACCTCACCTCCATAAACACCTCACCTCCGTACACACCTCACCTCCGTACACACCTCACCTCCGTACACACCTGACCTCCGTAAACACCTCACCTCCATAAACACCTCACCTCCTTACACACCTCACCTCCGTACACACCTCACCTCCGTAAACACCTCACCTCCGTACAAACCTCACCTCCGTAAACACCTCAACTCCATAAACACCTCACCTCCGTACACACCTCACCTCCGTACACACCTCACCTCCGTACACACCTCACCTCCGTAAACACCTCACCTCCGTAAACACCTCACCTCCATAAACACCTCACCTCCATACACACCTCACCTCCGTAAACACCTCACCTCCGTACACACCTCACCTCCATAAACACCTCACCTCCGTACACACCTCACCTCCGTACACACCTCACCTCCGTACACACCTCACCTCCGTAAACACCTCACCTCCATACACACCTCACCTCCGTAAACACCTCACCTCCGTAAACACCTCACCTCCGTACACACCTCACCTCCATAAACACCTCACCTCCATACACACCTCACCTCCGTAAACACCTCAACTCCATAAACACCTCACCTCCGTACACACCTCACCTCCTTAAACACCTCACCTCCGTACACACCTCACCTCCGTAAACACCTCACCTCCGTACACACCTCACCTCCGTACACACCTCACCTCCGTAAACACCTCACCTCCGTACACACCTCACCTCCGTACACACCTCACCTCCATAACACCTCACCTCCATACACACCTCACCTCCGTACACACCTCATCTCCATAAACACCTCACCTCCGTACACACCTCACCTCCGTACACACCTCACATCCGTAAACACCTCACCACCATAAACACCTCACCTCCATACACACCTCACCTCCGTACACACCTCACCTCCGTAAACACCTCACCTCCATAAACACCTCACCTCCGTACACACCTCACCTCCGTACACACCTCACCTCGGTACACACCTCACCTCCGTACACACCTCACCTCCGTAAACACCTCACCTCCATAACACCTCACCTCCATACACACCTCACCTCCGTACACACCTCACCTCCATAAACACCTCACCTCCGTACACACCTCACCTCCGTACACACCTCACCTCCGTACACACCTCACCTCCGTAAACACCTCACCTCCATAAACACCTCACCTCCTTACACACCTCACCTCCGTACACACCTCACCTCCGTAAACACCTCACCTCCATAAACACCTCACCTCCGTAAACACCTCACCTCCGTACACTCCTCACCTCCGTAAACACCTCAACTCCATAAACACCTCACCTCCGTACACACCTCACCTCCGTACACACCTCACCTCCGTACACACCTCACCTCCGTACACACCTCACCTCCATAAACACCTCACCTCCATACACACCTCACCTCCGTAAACACCTCACCTCCGTACACTCCTCACCTCCGTACACACCTCACCTCCGTAAACACCTCACCTCCGTAAACACCTCACCTCCGTACACACCTCACCTCCATAAACACCTGACCTCCATACACACCTCACCTCCGTAAACACCTCAACTCCATAAACACCTCACCTCCGTACACACCTCACCTCCTTAAACACCTCACCTCCGTACACACCTCACCTCCGTACACACCTCACCTCCGTACACACCTCACCTCCGTACACACCTCACCTCCGTACACACCTCACCTCCGTAAACACCTCACCTCCGTAAACACCTCACCTCCGTACACACCTCACCTCCGTAAACACCTCACCTCCGTAAACACCTCACCTCCGTACACACCTCACCTCCGTAAACACCTCACCTCCGTACACACCTCACCTCCATAACACCTCACCTCCATACACACTTCACCTCCGTACACACCTCATCTCCATAAACACCTCACCTCCGTACACACCTCACCTCCGTACACACCTCACCTCCGTACACACCTCACCTCCGTAAACACCTCACCACCATAAACACCTCACCTCCATACACACCTCACCTCCGTACACACCTCACCTCCGTAAACACCTCACCTCCATAAACACCTCACCTCCGTAAACACCTCACCTCCGTACACACCTCACCTCCGTAAACACCTCACCTCCATAAACACCTCACCTCCGTACACACCTCACCTCCGTACACACCTCACCTCTGTACACACCTCATCTCCGTAAACACCTCACCTCCGTAAACACCTCACCTCCATACACACCTCACCTCCGTAAACACCTCACCTCCGTAAACACCTCACCTCCATACACACCTCACCTCCATAAACACCTCACCTCCATAAACACCTCACCTCCATACACACCTCACCTCCTTAAACACCTCACCTCCATAAACACCTCACCTCCATACACACCTCACCTCCGTAAACACCTCACCTCCATACACACCTCACCTCCGTAAACACCTCACCTCCATAAACACCTCACCTCCGTACACACCTCACCTCCGTAAACACCTCACCTCCGTACACACCTCACCTCCGTACACACCTCACCTCCGTAAACACCTCACCTCCGTAAACACCTCACCTCCGTACACACCTCACCTCCGTACACACCTCACCTCCGTAAACACCTCACCTCCGTAAACACCTCACCTCCATAAACACCTCACCTCCGTACACACCTCACCTCCGTACACTCCTCACCTCCCTACACTCCTCACCTCCATAAACACCTCACCTCCATACACACCTCACCTCCGTACACACCTCACCTCCGTACACTCCTCACCTCCGTACACTCCTCACCTCCATAAACACCTCACCTCCATAAACACCTCACCTCCATACACACCTCACCTCCGTACACTCCTCACCTCCGTACACTCCTCACCTCCATAAACACCTCACCTCCGTAAACACCTCACCTCCGTACACACCTCACCTCCGTACACTCCTCACCTCCGTACACTCCTCACCTCCGTACACACCTCACCTCCATACACACCTCACCTCCATACACACCTCACCTCCGGACACTCCTCACCTCCGTACACACCTCACCTCCGTACACACCTCACCTCCATAAACACCTCACCTCCATACACACCTCACCTCCGTACACACCTCACCTCCACACACACCTCACCTCCATACACACCTCACCTCCATACACACCTCACCTCCGTACACACCTCACCTCCGTACACACCTCACCTCCGTAAACACCTCACCTCCATAAACACCTCACCTCCATACACACCTCACCTCCGTACACACCTCACCTCCGTACACACCTCACCTCCATAAACACCTCACCTCCGTGCACACCTCACCTCCGTACACACCTCACCTCCGTACACACCTCACCTCCGTAAACACCTCACCTCCGTACACACCTCACCTCCGGAAACACCTCACCTCCGTAAACACCTCACCTCCATAAACACCTCACCTCCGGAAACACCTCACCTCCGTATGCACCTCACCTCCAAACACACCTCACCTCCGTACACACCTCACCTCCGTAAACACCTCACCTCCGTAAACACCTCACCTCCGTAAACACCTCACCTCCGTACACACCTCACCTCCGTACACACCTCACCTCCGAACACACCTCACCTCCGTACACACCTCACCTCCGTACACACCTCACCTCCGTAAACACCTCACCTCCGTACACACCTCACCTCCGAACACACCTCACCTCCATAAACACCTCACCTACGTACACACCTCACCTCCATACACACCTCACCTCCATAAACACCTCACCTCCGAACACACCTCACCTCCGAACACACCTCACCTCCGTACACACCTCACCTCCATGAACACCTCACCTCCGTACACACCTCACCTCCATAAACACCTCACCTCCGTAAACACCTCACCTCCATAAACACCTCACCTCCGTAAACACCACACCTCCGTACACACCTCACCTCCGTACACACCTCACCTCCGAACACACCTCACCTCCGTAAACACCTCACCTCCGTAAACACCTCACCTCCATGAACACCACACCTCCGAACACACCTCACCTCCGTAAACACCTCACCTCCATAAACACCTCACCTCCGTACACACCTCACCTCCATAAACACCTCACCTCCGAACACACCTCACCTCCGTAAACACCTCACCTCCATAAACACCTCACCTCCGTAAACACCTCACCTCCATAAACACCTCACCTCCGTACACACCGCACCTACATAAACACCTCACCTCCATACACACCTCGCCTCCGTACACAACTCACCTCCATCAACACCTCACCTCCGTAAACACCTCACCTCCATAAACACCTCACCTCCGTAAACACCTCACCTCCATAAACACCTCACCTCCATAAACACCTCGCCTCCGTAAACACCTCACCTCCATAAACACCTCACCTCCGTACACACCTCACCTCCGTAAACACCTCACCTCCATAAACACCTCACCTCCGTACACACCTCACCTCCATAAACACCTCACCTCCGTACACACCTCACCTCCATACACACCTCACCTCCATAAACACCTCACCTCCGTACACACCTCACCTCCGTCCACACCTCACCTCCGTAAACACCTCACCTCCGTAAACACCTCACCTCCATAAACACCTCACCTCCGTACACACCTCACCTCCGTACACACCTCACCTCCATAAACACCTCACCTCCGTAAACACCTCACCTCCATAAACACCTCACCTCCGTAAACACCTCACCTCCATAAACACCTCACCTCCGTAAACACCTCACCTCCATAAACACCTCACCTCCATACACACCTCGCCTCCGTACACAACTCACCTCCATCAACACCTCACCTCCGTAAACACCTCACCTCCATAAACACCTCACCTCCGTAAACACCTCACCTCCATAAACACCTCACCTCCGTAAACACCTCACCTCCGTAAACACCTCACCTCCATAAACACCTCACCTCCGTAAACACCTCACCTCCGTAAACACCTCACCTCCGTACACACCTCACCTCCGTACACACCTCACCTCCATAAACACCTCGCCTCCGTAAACACCTCGCCTCCGTACACACCTCACCTCCGTAAACACCTCACCTCCGTACACACCTCACCTCCGTAAACACCTCACCTCCGTACACACCTCACCTCCATACACACCTCGCCTCCGTACACACCTCACCTCCATAAACACCTCGCCTCCGTAAACACCTCGCCTCCGTAAACACCTCGCCTCCGTACACACCTCACCTCCATAAACACCTCGCCTCCGTAAACACCTCGCCTCCGTACACACCTCACCTCCGTAAACACCTCACCTCCATACACACCTCACCTCCGTAAACACCTCACCTCCGTACACACCTCACCTCCATAAACACCTCGCCTCCGTAAACACCTCGCCTCCGTACACACCTCACCTCCATACACACCTCGCCTCCGTACACACCTCACCTCCATAAACACCTCGCCTCCGTAAACACCTCACCTCCGTAAACACCTCACCTCCGTAAACACCTCACCTCCGTAAACACCTCACCTCCGTAAACACCTCACCTCCGTAAACACCTCACCTCCGTAAACACCTCACCTCCATAAACACCTCACCTCCGTACACACCTCACCTCCGTAAACACCTCGCCTCCGTACACACCTCACCTCCGTACACACCTCACCTCCATAAACACCTCACCTCCGTACACACCTCAGCTCCGTACACACCTCACCTCCATAAACACCTCACCTCCATACACACCTCACCTCCGTACACACCTCACCTCCGTAAACACCTCACCTCCGTAAACACCTCACCTCCGTAAACACCTCACCTCCGTAAACACCTCACCTCCGTACACACCTCACCTCCGTACACACCTCACCTCCGTAAACACCTCACCTCCGTACACTCCTCACCTCCGTAAACACCTCACCTCCGTACACACCTCACCTCCGTACACACCTCACCTCCGTAAACACCTCACCTCCGTACACACCTCACCTCCGTAAACACCTCACCTCCGTAAACACCTCACCTCCGTACACACCTCGCCTCCGTAAACACCTCGCCTCCGTACACACCTCGCCTCCGTAAACACCTCGCCTCCGTACACACCTCACCTCCGTAAACACCTCACCTCCGTAAACACCTCACCTCCGTAAACACCTCACCTCCGTACACACCTCACCTCCATACACACCTCACCTCCACACACACCTCGCCTCCGTACACACCTCGCCTCCGTACACACCTCGCCTCCGTACACACCTCACCTCCATAAACACCTCACCTCCGTACACACCTCACCTCAATACACACCTCACCTCCACACACACCTCACCTCCATAAACACCTCACCTCCACACACACCTCACCTCCGTACACACCTCACCTCCGTACACACCTCACCTCCATACACACCTCACCTCCACACACACCTCGCCTCCGTACACACCTCACCTCCGTACACACCTCACCTCCGTGCACACCTCACCTCCGTGCACACCTCACCTCCGTACACACCTCACCTCCGTACACACCTCACCTCCATAAACACCTCACCTCCGTACACACTAATTGGAACTCTTGATTTTTAAACGACAGGTCTCAGTGGTGAGTCTCACTCTTACACTGGTTGATTTTTATATATATATATTTCTGCATGCTTTAATAAAAAAAATGAACTTGCATTTATACAGCACCATTCATGACCTCAGGACGTCCCAAAGTGCTTTTCAGTCAATGAAGTGTACTCACTGTTATAATGTAGGAAACACGGCAGCCAATCTGCGCACAGCAAGATCCCACAAACAACAACGTGCTTATGTCCAGATAATCTGTTTCAGTGATGTTGGTCGAGGGTTAAATATTGACCAGGACGCTGGGGAGAACTGCCCTGCTCTTCTTCAAAATAGTGCCATGGGATCTTTTACATTCACCAGAGAGGGCAGACAGGGCCTCAGTTTAACGTTTCATCTGAAAGACGGCACCTCGGACAGTGCAGCACTCTCCCAGTACTGCACTGGGAGTGTCGGCCTGGATTCTGTGCTCAAGCCTCTGGAGTGGGAACATTATGACAGGCTGGAGTTTGTGCCCGTGTCTCTGGAGTGGGACTTGAAACCACGACCTCCTGACTCAGAGACGAGAGTGAGCCTCACTGAGCCACGGCTGAAGGCTATGGCCCATAATACAGTGACCATCACTTGTGTGGTCATGTGATTTCAGTGACAGGACAGCGTGGCAAAACAGGGAGGAGTTCTTGCTCCCTCTGTACATTGCTGTGAAAGGGAGGAGATGAACTAGTTAATTCGAAGGGGACAGTTCACACAGCAGCTTGCTTTGCTCGTGGCAGTAATTTGACTTCAAGAAACTGCAGCAGCCCTCCCTTCTGACCCACTACAAAACAATTCAATTAAATGTCCATCAGCTGACTGACCTGGCCAAATAAATTGTTCTGAGTTTTGGAAAGCGTGGGACCATTTGAATCCCAGTATTTAGCCAGATTTCATTAGCTCGTGCTGGTTGGTTGGGACCGATCGCACAACACTGGTGTTGATAATCCTGATATTTGCAGCAACTGTTGGCTCGATGGAACGACTGAATCCTTTCCGGCCCAAAACAGCCCGCAGGTGATGGGAATTCCCATGAATAGGAAGAAAGGTACAGCTTTGCTCCTCAGCTGGGATTGGATGTAATCACTCAATGTGACCCTCTGGTGAGATATCCAGGCCTAGAAATGATGCTGCACAGCACCCGTTTCTCAGGCACTATGCGGCCTACTAAGGCCCCATCCTTTCACTCTGTCTCAATTCAGCCAAAGTATCCCAGTGCCCTCAGCCTCCAAACTACCCAATCAGAGGATAAACATTTCCGTTTCTCAGCAACTGATACCAGGGGCTTATGGGGTTAAATTATGAGGACCAGTCACATGGACTTGACTTGAGTTTAGGAGATCGAGGGGAGATCTGATCGACGAGTTTAGTTTAAAATGTTAACAGGATTTGATAGGGTAAATAAAAAGGAACTTTTTTCTGGTGGGGGAATCAAGAACAGGGGGGGAGCAATCTTAAAATTAGAGCTAGGCCGTTCAGGAGTGAAATCAGGAAGCATTTCTTCACACAAAGGGGAGTGGAAATCTGGAACTCTCTGCCCCAATAGCTATGGATGCTGGGGGCCAATTGGAGCTTTCAAGACTGAGATCGATAGATTTTTGTTGGGTAAGGGTATCAAGGGATTACGGAGCAATGGTGGGTAAATGGAGTTGAGGTACAGATCAGCCCTGATCTGATTGAATGGTGGAACAGGCTCGAGGGGCTGAATGGCCTCCTCCTGTTCCTAATGATCCTACGAATGCAGCACATTCAATTCAGACTATGAATGTCTTTCAAAAATATTCCTTGCGTGATGTTAGCTCATGACATTCTTGGCAGGGTGGGAGAAAGGACATTGCCTTGTGCTGACATCCAGTGTGGTATTGGATGGTGTGGTCAGACGTGAGCAGTTACAGACAGGCATCGAGTCGCTATGAATCTGGCCTCTGTTCTCATTTCATTTAATAGGCCTTGTGTCTCTCTCTCTCTCTCCCCCATGTCAGTACCACCCAGTATATTCAATCTGTGTACTTTTACTGTATGAAAAATTACTGTATCTGATCACATTTACTGTTATTAGTCAAAACAATTAAAGCCAAGGAGACAATTAAGTTTTGGATGTGTATTTTTTAAAAAATCCACATATCCTGAAGAAATTACTTTAACATTTGCTGTTAGGATTTCTACAGCAACATCTGTTTAAAACCTGAGCACTTTATGAATTAAAACCACCCATTTGTTCCTGTCAAGGGAGACCACTTATTGCAGAAGAATGCGTGGCTTTCCGGGTCAGTCCTGCCACACCCATGGATTCAGACGTTGAATCACGAAGATTGGAGAAAAGTTTCATTCTGTTGCCGTTTGCTGGCTGTGCCAGTGAGATCATTGGGCAGAAAGAGTGGAAGTGAACTCGCTGAATTCCTCGACTGAACAGTGGAATATTGCACTCCCCATTCCTCGGAATGGGACAGAAACACTTTATTGTTATTAGCTACCGATGGAGCCAGTCCAAAACTGTGGAGAGCTGAGTGTGATTAAATAACTCGGGTGCTGGAAGTGATGGATGCCTTTTTTAATGCTGCAAAAACATTTCTACTTCAGGTTGGAACTAAAGGCCGTGATGATGAGTTAAAAATAGAACATACTCCCCAGACCAACTTTTGACCCTTCGATCGTTTGGACTTTTTTTGAAATTACAATGGATGGCTATGATGCAAGAGAGAGCAATGAACTTAGGGACAGGAGGAGGCCATTCAGCCCCTCGGGACTGTTCCACCATTCAATTAGATCATGGCTGATCTGTATCTCAACTCCATTTACCCGCCTTGGTTCTGTATCCCTTGATTAAATACAGTCGGGAGGCCTCAAAGGGGCTGTGGAATGGGGATCAGAGAATGGGGGAAACTGGGGGATTGGGGGGGGTCAAGGGAGAGAGGGAGAAGGGGGGCCTGGCGATAGGGGAGAGGGAAGAGAAAAGAAGGTGGGGGGTTGGAGCATAGTGGATCGGGGGAGAATGGGGGTACAAGGGGAAAAAAGGAGGCTGAGAAGAGGGGTTTGGGGATGGAAGGATGAAGGTTCAGGGGAAAGAGGGAGACTGGGTGGACTGGGGCTCGGGCAGAGGAGAGAGAGGTCAGATTGGGGGTTCCCTGATTGGGGTTTGGATGGGGGAGGGAGGGAGACTGGGCGTCAGGGCATTGGGGTTCAGGTGGAGGGGAGAGTGGGAGACTGGGGTTCAGGTGGATTAGAGTTCAGGCAAGAGAGAGAGGGAGACTGGGGTCAGGGATTGGGGATCGGGCGGGGGGAGGGAGGGAGACTGGGGTCAGGGATTGGGGTTCGGGTGGGGGGAGGGAGGGAGACTGGGGTCAGGGATTGGGGATCGGGCGGGGGGAGGGAGGGAGACTGGGGTCAGGGATTGGGGTTCGGGTGGGGGGAGGGAGGGAGACTGGGGTCAGGGATTGGGGTTCGGGTGGGGGGAGGGAGGGAGACTGGGGTCAGGGATTGGGGTTCGGGTGGGGGGAGGGAGCGAGACTGGGGTCAGGGATTGGGGATCGGGCGGGGGGAGGGAGGGAGACTGGGGTCAGGGATTGGGGCTCGGGCGGGGGGAGGGAGGGAGACTGGGGTCAGGGATTGGGGCTCGGGCGGGGGGAGGGAGGGAGACTGGGGTTCGGGCGGGGGGGGGGAGGGAGACTGGGGTTCGGGCGGGGGGAGGGAGGGAGACTGGGGTCAGGGATTGGGGTTCGATTAAATCACCCCTTTAATCTCCTCTGTTCTACCAGAAACAGCCCCATGGCTCCAGGTGGGGTTTTGTAATTTAAGGTGTATTAATACCCAACATTCCTCCACTTGTTTTTGAGGAAAAGAACAATAAATACCCAGACATCTGGAGTGATAATCCAGATATTGAAGACATTAGATTGCTGCATGGATGCTGAGTGTGCTCTGAATCAAGCTCCCTGTAAAACTTACATTTTTTACATTCAGCATCATCCATTCTCTTTCATTGTGAGCACTTTTATACTTCACAATGAGTAGATTTTTAATCTGAAAAGGAAGGAACAGCACAGTGACACTTGGATTTTCAGCAGGCTAACTTTAAGTCCCACTCCAGAGACTCGAGCCCATAATCCAGGCCGACACTCCCAGTACCAGTACTGAGGGAGCTCTGCACTGTCGGAGGGTCAGTACTGAGGGAGCTCTGCACTGTCGGAGGGTCAGTACTGAGAGAGCGCTGCACTGTTGGAGGGTCAGTACTGAGGGAGCGCTGCACTGTCGGAGGGTCAGTACTGAGGGAGTGCTGCACTGTTGGAGGGTCAGTACTGAGGGAGCGCTGCACTGTCGGAGGGTCAGTACTGAGGGAGCGCTGCACTGTTGGAGGGTCAGTACTGAGAGAGCGCTGCACTGTTGGAGGGTCAGTACTGAGGGAGTGCTGCACTGTTGGAGGGTCAGTACTGAGGGAGTGCTGCACTGTCGGAGGGTCAGTACTGAGGGAGTGCTGCACTGTTGGAGGGTCAGTACTGAGGGAGTGCTGCACTGTCGGAGGGTCAGTACTGAGGGAGTGCTGCACTGTTGGAGGGTCAGTACTGAGGGAGTGCTGCACTGTCGGAGGGTCAGTACTGAGGGAGTGCTGCACTGTCGGAGGGTCAGTACTGAGGGAGTGCTGCACTGTCGGAGGGTCAGTACTGAGGGAGTGCTGCACCGTCGGAGGGTCAGTACTGAGGGAGAGCCGCACTGTCGGAGGGTCAGTACTGAGGGAGCGCCGCACTGTCGGAGGGTCAGTACTGAGGGAGCGCCGCACTGTCGGAGGGTCAGTACTGAGGGAGTGCCGCACTGTCGGAGGGTCAGTACTGAGGGAGTGCTGCACTGTCGGAGGTGCCGTCTTTCAGATGAGACATTAAACTGAGGCCCCGTCTGCCACCTCAGGTGGATGTAAATGATCCCACGGCCATTATTTTGAAGAAGAGCAGGGGAGTTCTCCCTCAACCAACATTACTATAACAGATTATCTGCTCATTATCACACTGCTGTCTGTGGGATCTTGCTGTGCGCAAATTGGTTGCCGTGATTCCAACATTACAACAGTGACGACACTTCAGAAAAGTATGTCATTGGCTGCAAAGCGTTTCATTCATTTCAAATCAACATGTTTCTGATTTTACTACATATAATACACACAGGAAGAATCACTGGCAGCTTGCCTCGGATTGTAGGGCTCTCCGAGACGATTATGTCAGTGAGTGGTTAACCTGCAGTGAGCAGCATGAACTGGAGATGGGATCTGTCTGAGTTACTGAGTTATGATCTGGTGCAGGTACGACCAATCTTCTGTTAACTTTATTTTTCCTACCAGCCGCAAATCAGAAAGAGCGGCAGTTTAATTAAGGAGCACGGATTATCATGGCTTGGAGTGGGGCGATTTCAAAGCAGGAGGAGCAAACTTACAAACAGACGAGCCGAGCCGACAATAACTGTTTTCATTTAGGTCAACACGGCTGATACACGATTAATTGAAGGAGTTGATCCCATCAGTCTGAAACCCTGCTGTGCAGGATAGCACCATTTTCGTTTGATCTGAGGACCAGACGTGACAAGTAGTGACTTTAGTGGTCAAGACTTGAGAAGTAATTTCCTGCTTTAATTTCCTGGCACAGAGAATGTGCTGCCAAGAGGGCAGATCACTATAGTCCGTGTCGAGCATTGTGTACCCACTACCCAGGCACCATATTTGTGGTTCGTGTAGCAGTGAACGGCACACCACGCCCATGCCAAACATTCAGTGTCATTGGAGCATAAGCCTCTTGTACCACAGCCAGATCAAAGCTGTGTGAATTAACTCCATAACTCAGAAAAGGAAGAGCAGTTAAAAAAAATCAAAAGAAATGTCTACAGAGGGACATCTGGTGCAATTTCCAGGTTGGTTTGAGATCAGAGGGCTTCTCTAAATCTGTTGAGAAACAGTCAGCACCAGAGAGTGGCGGCTGCTTGCCGACTTTCAGATGAGACGTTAAACCGAGGCCCGTCTGCCCTCTCAGGTGGATGTAAAAGATCCCACGGCCACTATTTGAAGAAGAGCAGGGGAGTTCTCCCAGTGTCCTGGCCAATATTTATCCTCAACCAACATCACTAAAACAGATTATCTGGTCGTTATCACATTGCTGTTTGTGGGATCTTGCTCTGCACAAATTGGCTACTGCATTTCCTACATTACAACAGTGACCACACTTCAAAAGTACTTCATTGGCTGTAAAGCGCTTTAAGACGTCCTGATGTCATGAAAGGTGCTATAGAAATGCAAGTCTTTGTTTTCATTCAAATATCTGACAATTGAACATGAACTCGAATTGCCAGCTGGGATGTCCTTTGCACTTGATTTCCTCTGTGGGCTTTAATTTGCCTTGAAGGCAGGTCTGGAGGAGTGGGAGGGGAGGGAGGGGCTGGACCGTTGTGGCCTTGTATTGTTTAGGCATGTCTTCTAGCAGCGGAACCAAGCAGGGTGGTTTCTGGCTTCTGACTCGGCCTTTCAACCATCCTGTCCTTCAGATGGAATGAAATGAGAAGGAATAGAACAGAAAATAAGAGGCAAATGACAGGAATACATACCGCATCTAAATAATATTACAGTCCCTCTGGCCAGGTCAATAGAAACCAGCAAAGCTTAAACACTGGCAGACCTGTCCACTGGTCGAGGGAGAGTAAGTTTGCAGAAATGTCACACTGCCAAACAACGATCAGACAACATTTTCAGAGGGACAAGAATGTACCACTTGGAGGCTATTGCCCGTGAACTGCCAAGAATTTGTAGTGTGACAGATTCTCTCACTCCACCAGACGTGGTGAGACAGTGCCCCAGCACATCCTTTCTATAATCAGCCGATGACAATTTATCACCCTGTTTGCCAACAGTCCAGTTTTTACGTTGAGTGCCTGTTCATTGGACCAGTGCGTGCTCTGGCATTTCAATGTGGCTGAGTGTTCACTGAGCTGAATCTGACTGGGAGACAAAGGACAAGAATTGTTTTGGGGATTTCTTTCCACTGGTGTCCTTTGCTTGTACTTTCCCATCACCCATTCCGTTAATACACACCGGAATGACCGGCTGCCTCGAGCGGGGCCTGGGAATGGGGCACCCACCTGTCACTGCTTCCTCCATGGTCTTGGCAAGTTGTGGAGGGGGAGGGGGAGAGGGCGGAGGGGGGAGGGGAGGGGTGATGGGGAGAGGGAGGGGGTGACGGGGAGAGGGAGGGGGTGATGGGGAGAGGGAGATGGGGAGAGGGAGGGGGTGATGGGAGAGGGAGGGGGTGACGGGGAGAGGGAGGGGGTGACGGGGAGAGGGAGGGGGTGATGGGGAGAGGGAGGGGGTGACGGGGGAGAGGGAGGGGGTGATGGGGAGAGGGAGATGAGGGAGAGGGATGGGGGTGATGGGGAGAGGGAGGGGGGTGACGGGGAGAGGGAGGGGGTGACGGGGAGAGGGAGGGGGGTGATGGGGAGAGGGAGGGGGTGATGGGGAGAGGAGGGGGTGATGGGGAGAGGGAGGGGGTGATGGGGAGAGGGAGGGGGGTGACGGGGAGAGGAGGGGGTGATGGGGAGAGGGAGATGGGGAGAGGGAGGGGGTGATGGGAGAGGGAGGGGGTGACGGGGAGAGGGAGGGGTGATGGGGAGAGGGAGATGGGGAGAGGGAGGGGGTGATGGGGAGAGGGAGGGGGTGATGGGGAGAGGGAGGGGTGATGGGAGGGAGGGAGTGATGGGGAGAGAGGGAGATGGGGAGAGGGAGAGGGTGATGGGAGAGGGAGGGGGTGATGGGGAGAGGGAGAGGGTGATGGAGAGAGGGAGGGGTGATGGGGAGAGGGAGGGGTGATGGGGAGGGAGGGAGTGATGGGGAGAGAGGGAGATGGGGAGAGGGAGAGGGTGACGGGGAGAGGGAGAGGTGATGGAGAGAGGGAGAGGGTGACGGGGTGAGGAGGGGGTGATGAGGAGAGGGAGAGGGTGATGGGGAGAGGGAGGGGGTGATGGGAGAGGGAGGGGGTGACGGGGAGAGGGAGAGGGTGATGGGGAGAGGGAGGGGTGATGGGGAGAGGGAGGGGGTGATGGGGAGAGGAGGGGTGATGGGGAGGGGAGGGGGGTGACGGGGAGGGGAGGGGGTGATGGAGAGAGGGAGGGGGTGATGGGAGAGGGAGGGGTGATGGGAGGGGAGGGGGTGATGGAGAGAGGGAGGGGTGATGGGGAGAGGAGGGGTGATGGGGAGGGGAGGGGGGTGACGGGGAGAGGGAGGGGGTGATGGGGAGAGGGAGTGGTGATGAGGAGGGGGAGGGGGAGGGTGACGGGGAGGAGGAGGGGGTGAGGGGGAGGGGGATGGGGGTGACGGGGAGAGGAGGGGGTGATGAGGAGGGGGAGGGGTGACGGGGAGGGGAGGGGGTGAGGGGGAGGGGGAGGGGTGACGGGGAGAGGAGGGGGTGATGAGGAGGGGGGAGGGGGTGACGGGGAGAGGAGGGGGTGAGGGGGAGGGGGAGGGGTGACGGGAGAGGAGGGGGGTGATGAGGAGGGGAGGGGGTGATGGGGAGAGGGAGGGGGTGATGGGGAGAGGGAGGGGTGATGAGGAGGGGGAGGGGGTGACGGGGAGAGGAGGGGGTGAGGGGGAGGGAGAGGGTGACGGGGAGAGGAGGGGGTGATGAGGAGAGGGAGAGGGTGATGGGGAGAGGGAGGGGGTGATGGGGAGAGGGAGGGGGTGACGGGGAGAGGGAGAGGGTGATGGGGAGAGGGAGGGGTGATGGGGAGAGGGAGGGGTGATGGGGAGAGGGAGGGGTGATGGGGAGGGAGGGGTGACGGGGAGGGGAGGGGGTGATGGAGAGAGGGAGGGGGTGAGATGGGGAGAGGGAGGGGTGATGGGAGGAGGGGAGGGGGTGATGGAGAGAGGGAGGGGGTGATGGGGAGAGGGAGGGGTGATGGGGAGGGGAGGGGGTGACGGGAGAGGGAGGGGTGATGGGGAGAGGGAGAGGGTGATGAGGAGGGGAGGGGGAGGGGTGACGGGAGAGGAGGGGGTGAGGGGGAGGGGAGGGGTGACGGGGAGAGGAGGGGGTGATGGGAGGGGAGGGGGTGACGGGGAGGGGAGGGGGTGAGGGGGAGGGGAGGGGTGACGGGGAGAGGAGGGGGTGATGAGGAGGGGGAGGGGTGACGGGGAGAGGAGGGGGTGAGGGGGAGGGGAGGGTGACGGGGAGAGGGAGGGGGTGATGAGGAGGGGGAGGGGGTGATGGGGAGAGGGAGGGGGTGATGGGAGAGGGAGGGGTGATGAGGAGGGGGAGGGGGGTGACGGGGAGAGGAGGGGGTGAGGGGGAGGGAGAGGGTGACGGGGAGAGGGAGGGGGTGATGGGGAGGGGGAGGGGGTGATGGGGAGAGGAGGGGGTGATGGAGAGAGGGAGGGGGTGATGGGGAGGGGGAGGGGGAGGGGGTGACGGGGAGAGGAGGGGGTGATGAGGAGAGGGAGAGGGTGATGGGAGGGAGGGGGTGATGGGGAGAGGGGAGGGGGTGATGGAGAGAGGGGAGGGGGTGATGGGGAGGGGAGGGGGAGGGGGAGGGGTGACGGGGAGAGGAGGGGGTGAGGGGGAGGGGAGGGGGTGACGGGGAGGGAGGGGGTGAGGGGGAGGGGGAGGGGTGACGGGGAGAGGAGGGGGGTGATGAGGAGGGGGAGGGGGTGACGGGTGAGGGAGGGGGGGGAGGGGGAGGGGTGACGGGGAGAGGAGGGGGGTGATGAGGAGGGGGAGGGGGTGACGGGGAGAGGAGGGGGTGAGGGGGAGGGGGAGGGGTGACGGGAGAGGAGGGGGTGATGAGGAGGGGGAGGGGGTGACGGGGAGGGGAGGGGGTGAGGGGGAGGGGGAGGGGTGACGGGGAGAGGAGGGTGGTGATGAGGAGGGGAGGGGGTGACGGGAGGGGAGGGGGTGAGGGGGAGGGGAGGGGTGACGGGGAGAGGAGGGGGTGTGGGGGAGGGGGAGGGGGGTGACGGGAGAGGGAGGGGGTGACGGGGAGAGGAGGGGGTGAGGAGGGGAGGGGGGACGGAGGGTGACGGGGAGAGGGAGGGGGTGACGGGGAGGGGAGGGGGTGAGGGGGAGGGGGGAGGGGGTGACGAGAGTGACGGGAGGGGAGGGGGTGTGTGCGGGGGGAGGGAGGTGGGGGGGGGGTGATGAGGAGGGGGAGA